>NC_092162.1:13164877-13417377 GCF_045791955.1 Oncorhynchus clarkii lewisi
GCTCAGTTTGGCTGGGCAGCCAGCTCTAGGAAGAGTCTTAGTGGTTCCAAACTTCTTCCATTAAAGAATGATGAAGGCCACTGTGTTCTTGGGGACCTTCAATGCTGCAGAAATGTTTTAGTACCCTTCCTCAGATCTGTGCCTCAACACAATCCTGTCTCGGAGCTCTACTGACAATTCCTTCGACCTCATGGCTTGGTTTTGCTCTGACATGCACTGTCAACTGTGGGACCTTATATAGACAGGTGTGTGCCTTTCCAAATCATGTCCGATCAATTGAATTTACCACAGGTGGACTCCAATCAAGTTGTAGAAACATGGGAACAGGATGCACCTGAGCTCAATTTCGAGTCTCATAACGAAGGGTCTGAATAGCAATGTAAATGATGTATTTCTGTTTTTTATTTGTAATACATTTGCAAAACCTTCTAAAAATTGGTTTTCACTTTGTTATTATGGAGTGTTGTGTGTAGATTGAGTAACATTTTTTATTTAATCAATTTTAGAATAAGATTCTAACGTAACAAAATGTGGAAAAACTGAAGGGATCAGAATACTTTCTGAATGTATAAGAATATTATTATGTTTTTAAGGTAAAGCCATTTCTAGAGTCTGTTGTGTGAACTGGGACATGTTCCCAGAATTCCTCACACATATCCTGTATTTATGTTCAGACCCTGGCCTGCCCCGTCACATGTGATACTGGTGTGGCCAGGAGCAGTTTGGGAGTGATACGGCACTCAGACACTGCAATGTCAAATAATTCAGGTTATAATCAAATCAAACTTTATTTGTCACATGCGCCGAATACAACAAGTGTAGACCTTACCGTGAAACGCTTACTTACAAGCCCTTAACCAACAGATCAGTTCAAGAAGAGTTAAGAACATTTTTACCAAATAAACTGAAGTAAAAAATAATAAAAGTAACACAATAAAATAACAATAACGAGGCTATATACAGGGGGTACCAGTACCGAGGCCAGGTTAGTTGAGGTAATTTGTACATGTTGGTAGGGGTGAAGTGACTATGCATAGATAATAAACAGTGAGTAGCAGCAGTGTACAAAACAAATGAAGGGGGGTCAATGTAATTAGTGGCCATTTGATTAATTGTTCAACAGTCTTATGGCTTGGGGGTAGAAGCTGTTAAGGAGCCTTTTTGTCCTAGAATTGGCGCTCTGGTACTGCTTGCCGTGCGGTAACAGAGAAAACAGTCTATGACTTGGGTGACTGGAGTCTGACAATATTTTGGGCTTTCCTCTGACACCGCCTATTATATAGGTCCTGGATGGCAGGAAGCTTGGCCCCAGTGATGTACTGGGCTGTACACATTACCCTCTGTAGTGCCTTGCGGTCAGATGCCGAGCAATTTCCATACCAGACGGTGATGCAACCGATCAGGATGCTCTCGAGGGTGCAGCTGTAGAACGTTTTGAGGATCTGGGGACCCATGCCAAATCTTTTCAGTCTCCTGAGGGAGAAAAGGTGTTTTCATGCCCTCTTCACAACTTTTGGTGTGTTTGGACCATGATAGTTTGTTGATGTGGACACCAAGAAACTTGAAACTCTCGACCCGCTCCACTACAGCCCCATCGAAGTTAATTAATGGTGGCCTGTTTGGCCCACCTTTGTCATAGATTCAAACTTGTTGGGTCCTACAATTCATATACTACAGCACCTGCAGAGGTGAATGTATGTCAGTTAAAGAAATACATAAGAAATAACCCATATGATAGTCTGCCTTTTTGTGGAAATGCAGCACCACCTACAGGTATGTATTGTGTGTGCCTAAAAATAATGATCGGTTGCAGTTTTATATTGAGATTTGATCTCCTTCTCTCTCCTCTCCAGGTGTTTAATGCATTGATAAAGGAGAACAAGGACGTGGACAGGAATTGCAGCCAAGTACTAAAGAGTTCATGATTCAGCCGTGGAATATTTTTATGATCACGTTCCTCTCTTTAAATGAGAGCCTTTGACCACATTAGAGTCACAATGGTAAATGGACCTTAAAGAATGACATCATACTTGAAGATGGAGGCCACAGACACCATTGCCAGTTTGATTGAATTGAGAGTTTTTATGGTAGTATACCATGAATATATGATGATATACTGTAGGTAGATGTGATGAATTGGGTCTGTCTAGTCCCATCAGAAAGGTATGGAGTTTCTTAGATTGAGTGAGGCCCTTTGTTACACCTGTGGATTTTATCTCACTAACATTACAATATATATTTTATGAAAGTGCACCTCCAAGCATAGATATATTTATATGACTTAATTGACCAAGCCAATTTTACAACATAGGAGGACAATTATGAAATAATTAAGTGACAGAGCCCTTCCGTTTCTTAAGTATCTGATGCTTGACATAGAATAGTTTAACTAAACTACCAGTAATAGGTTTTCATTACAGTGAGCAGTGAGCAATTGTTTCCGAAACGAATAGAGAACATTTGTGACATGTGGCACTAGCCCAGTATTGGACTAAAGGAGCCTACCATTCCTCCTTAGTCCAAGGACCTTGCATGCTCTGTTTAAAGGGCGAATTGGATCTGAAAGACAAAACTGCCAAATACTCCCATCTAAACGTGAA
Source organism: Oncorhynchus clarkii lewisi (assembly GCF_045791955.1). NCBI lineage: Eukaryota > Metazoa > Chordata > Actinopteri > Salmoniformes > Salmonidae > Oncorhynchus > Oncorhynchus clarkii. The sequence goes on from NC_092162.1 coordinate 13,167,478, forward strand.
TCGATTCTCAATTGCGTCACGGTTCTAGAAACATAGATCCCTCTACTTTCATATCACATCTAAATAATTTCACAAATGCAAAATACACACTGGTTTTAACACAGTTGCAGTCGACAGTATTTTTCAGTGACAACACGTTTGTGTCGCCTGTCTTCCGTTTACACACAGGTGTTCGGAGACGGAGATAGCTAATTTACACAGATAGTCCACTCTGTCGTCCGTCTGTTTTCCGTAAACAATCGCTGTAACACGGAAATATGTCCGTATGGGAACCCCAACCCTTTACATTTTACCTTTTTGTTTTGTTTTTTTATTCAAAAGGCACTCAAACCAATGAGCTATCTTTGTTGCAGGTGCAACAGTTGAATACGATGCGAAAAAAATAAGAAACCTGCACACTGCTCTTGCTACTATCACTTCTCTTTATTAAGCTAGCTTTATGAAGGCATTGAGGCCGATGCGTAAAGCTAGCTTAATAAAGAGCAGTTATACTAGCAAGAGCAGTGTGCAGGTGTGAAAGGTTATGCTTCCGAAATCGTACGGTAAGCGACGCGTGTTAATGTTCAGAGCGAGCGTCGCGGCTCGTACACTCCCGTACAGAAGACGCCTTCACCCAATGACTCTTATGTGTAATGTAATAGAACTGAGAGTTATGATCAAGGGCTGTTGTGCCACGTGAGGTTTCAGTGTTTTGCTGGATGAGTCCACAGTGAAGCTATTATATTGTTGTGAATAAAACAGCAATGGGACACCTTTTCAAAGTACCTATTCATGAAACATAATTCACTTTTAAAACTTGGTCTTGTTTGTGATGTTGCTCACATCAATTGTTACTTTACATTTGACCAAACACTTATGTTGAAGTCCAAGATTTTTTATTATCAATACTGTAGTTCGTTTCTACAGTACATGTTTCATATCTGATTGTATATTGTTTCTTATGCTCTCTATTGTATAGTTTTCATACTGAGTACTAAAAACAATTGTAAATATATTTTAAATGAATTCAAAAGTACCTCTGTGATACTGTATCAGACCAAAAGTTATGAATTATGTAAATAAATCAAAGATGATTATTCCCAATTGGTCAACAGTTTTTCCTGACTGCCACACACCATACCTAAGCACAACAGTTTTCTCAACCAGTAGGTGGCGGTGTTTTCAAATCAATTTGTAGAGATCAGTTTACTTCAATGGTCTTCACCTACGCCTAGCTAGTGGAAAATAAATACGTGTGACAACGTTATACAGTTTATATTATAATAATCAACTATATATCGATTCAAACAGGCACCCCATCCTTTAAAAAATAAGTACTTTACGATGGCTCTTGTTATAGATGGATAGATTGATAACTTGACAATCTTTACTAGTAGCTAAGCAGAATGTATGTGCAGTTTCTCAGCAGTCAATGGCTTTTCACTGAACAGAACATTTGGTCTACTAATGTAACTCACCATTATACTAATATCCACATGAATAGTCCCATTGATAGACATTTTCGTTTTATTTAACTAGGCAAGTCAGTTTAAGAACAAATTCTTATTTACAATGACGGCCTGGGAACAGTGGGTTAACTGCCTTGTTCAGGGGCAGAACGACAGATTTTTACCTTGTCGGCAACGGGGATTAGATCTAGCAACCTTTCATCTACTGGCCCAATGCTGACCACTAGGCTATCTGCTGCCATACATTCAGCTACTGTATTTATTATTATGGATCCCCATTAGCTGCAGGTGCATGGTAACTCTTCATGGGGTCCAGCAAAACCAAGGCAGTTATACAATTTGAAAAACATTACAGATTTCACAACACACTACTGTAGCGAGTGACTATTCAATCCCAATTCATCACCCAAGTTGTTCTTTTGAATACAAAGCACTGACGACCTTTTGTCATCAACAGCCAAGGAGCAAAAAGAGGAAGTCGAGCTTTCGCAGGCTGCTGAAGACGAGCAACGTGAAGCTTGACCACAAGCTGAAGAACCGTCAGTTCAAGAAGGAGAGCACAGACAAGAAACACCGCAAGGAGCAGAAGAAGCTCCGGGCAGATATCAAAGATGCCGCCTTGAAGGATGAAGAGGAGGAGGAGTTTGTGGAGTCCCTGCCAATTGACATGATGGATGAAAATGACCTGGAGCAGATTAAGGCCATGGCTCAGAAAGCCTCCTTCCTCACCAGAGAACTGTCATCGAGGAAATGACACAGTCCATACCACCACCAGCCAGAACAGCCTCAGCGCACCCTGGCATAGATTCTACAAGTGTCTGGAACTCTATTGGAGGGATACAAAACCATTTTTCCATGAGAAATTCTATCATTTGGTGTTTTGTTGATGGTGGTGGAAAACGCTGTCTCAGGCGCCACGCCAGAATCTCCCATAAGTGTTCAATTGAGTTGAGATCTGGTGACTGAGGTTGGCCTATGGTTTACATCGTTTTCATGCTCATCAACCACTCGTACCCTGTGGATGGGGGCTTTGACATCAGCAATGGAGAGAGAGAGAGAGAGAGAGCAATGGAGAGAGAGAGAGAGAGAGAGAGCAATGGAGAGAGAGTGAGAGAGCAATGGAGAGAGAGAGAGAGCAATGGAGAGAGAGAGAGAGAGAGAGAGCAATGGAGAGAGAGAGAGAGCAATGGAGAGAGAGAGAGAGAGCAATGGAGAGAGAGAGCAATGAAGAGAGAGAGAGAGCAATGGAGAGAGAAAGAGAGACCAACGTGTGCAAGTTAAACAAACTTGTTGCTGCAATAGGTTATCTATGATACCATCTGGTAGTGCCTGTCCTGACGGCATCATATCGTTGTAAAGAAGCTAGTTAACTAGCAAGCCAAAGAGGCAAAGCTATTTTGAGGCATCCTCATCTACAACAACTCCATTCATATGAAACATCAGCCTACCTGTTGTTGTCTTTTTTTATGGGGCTTGCTCATAAAAACTCCTGTTGTTTTTTATTAACATTTGAAATGTAATGGTCTATCCTTGTATTCTATGTAGCAATGTCACATAGATATTTTAATTAAAATGAATACTCTTCCAAGTAATCGAATACTAACGTCCGTTCTGATATTCGAATAACTGTGCCCACCTCCAAGCATGATGGGATGTTAATTGCTTAATTAACTCAGGAACTACACCTGTGTGGAAGCACCTGCTTTCAATATACTTTGTATGCCCCATTTACTGAAGAGTTTCCATTATTTTCAACGTGTCTGTAACTTATCTTCTCACTTATACCTTACTTGTTTCTACTTGAATACCTACAGTGGTCCAGTGTATGCCAAAAATCACAAAGGGGTGCAGCAGGGGCCAGAGAGTTATGAGAAGATGCCCAGAAAGATGCAGCTAACAGAAGAGAATTCACCTCCTGCCAATCAAAGAAAAGATCAGAGGCCTCATCCCATGACTTGTTGTGACTGGTTGATATTAATGACTTGTTGTGACTGGTTGATATTAATGACTTGTTGTGACTGGTTGATATTAATGACTTGTTGTAAATGGTTGATATTAATGACTTGTTGTGACTGGTTGATATTAATGACTTGTTGTGACTGGTTGATATTAATGACTTGTTGTGACAGGTTGATATTAATGACTTTTTGTGAGTGGTTGATATTTATGACTTGTTGTGACTTATTGTTGTGCTTGTTATGAGTGGTTGATATTAATGACTTGCTGCTGTTGGTTGTAAGGATTAGCTGTGTGAACGCCCTGCCCTGTAGACTGGAAGCAGAAGAAGAGAATGCGCAGCGAGGCGGTGTGTCTCTGCAGTCCTATAAGGGCCTGGCTGAGGTGGCCATCCTCTGCATCTGTGAGCTGCTGGTGGCCCTGCCACACTTCAACTTCCACAACAACATCATCGTCATGGTGGTGCCTTTGATGAACGACCCCATCAAGAGGGTGAGTCTGGAGTAAGGGTTGGATGGGTCCCCCAGAACCCCATATTAGGACATTCAAAAATCTTGTCGCATGACATTCACTATAACATTATACAGTGTGGTTATGCAGAGACATGGAGGTGGCTATATGGAGTTGTAGCTTTACTTAACCCTTTACACTTGTGGAAATGTGTCTATATTGATAGGGCTAAATTGACTATATCAGGGTTCCCCACCTGGCCCACGGGTGGTGTAGGTTGGCCCCCCATGTTTTCTGAGCAAAAATTCAGAAAATATTTTTTGTTGAAATTTTGTTTGGCATTAAAGACTGTAAAAACACAAGGAAATCAGCTCTGAGTGATTTACATTTTTGGAAATCTGTTCCCAAGTATTCTCACGCATAATAGAGAGACGTGATCGTATAATAAGAATTGATGATAATTGATTGGATTTATATTTGCACTTTTCTACCAACTGAGGTAGGGGGAAACTCACCTCATCCCCCATCAATGAGCTGCAACCATCTCAGTGATGCACAGTGACTTTTTTTTGTGCCAGAACACTCACCACACATCAGGTATCAGGTGGAGAGGTGAGGAGTGATATTTTCCAATTAGGAATGAGGGGGGTGATTAGGTGGCCATGATGGAATGTGGCCAGGTTGGGAATTTAGCCATGACACCGGGGTGAAAACCCCTACTCTTACAATAAGCGCCATGGAATTTTGAATGAGCACAGAGAGTCAGGACACCCATTTTAACGTCCCATCTGAAAGACGGCACCCTACGCAGGACAATGTAATCAAGGTTTGAAATTATTGTTTTACTCAAATATTATATTGAGTATAGTGATATGCAGCATATTACTGCTGGCTTGCTTCTGAAGCTAAGCAGGGTTGGTCCAGGTCAGTCCCTGGATGGGAGACCAGATGCTGCTGGAAGTGGTGTTGGAGGGCCAGTAGGAAGCACTCTTTCCTCTGGTCTACAAAATATCCCAATGCCCCAGGGCAGTGATTGGGGACACTGCCCTGTGTAGGGTTCTGTCTTTCGGATGGGACGTTAAACTGGTGTCCTGACTCTCTGAGGTCATTAAAGATCTCATGCCACTTATTGTAAGAGTAGGGTTGTTAACCCCGGTGTCCTGGCTAAATTCCCAATCTGGCCCTCAAACCATCACGGTCACCTAATAATCCCCAGTTTACAATTGGCTCATTCACCCCTCTCCTCTCCCCTGTAACTGTTCCCCAGGTCGTTGCTGTAAATGAGAACGTGTTCTCAGTCAACTTACCTGGTAAAATAACGGGGGGAAAAAATTATAATAATAAATATCTGTTCAGGCTTCTTGAATCATTATGTTTTTGTCACGTTAACTGTCTGTTATAACTCTCAGTCTGGGTCAGGTGGGCATGATTCAAAAGCTTGTATTGCCAACATGACTAGCTAAGTTATAAAATACCTTTCTGACAGTGTTATGCTTTCACAAGGCAATTCAGAGAAACAGATGGTAATTGTGGTGCACATAGAAAGGAGACATGAGTGCATTCAGGTTGGTGTGCCCCAGCGCGTTTTCTTCACAGTAAACAAACATAGGCTCCTTCTGTCCAGGACCACCTAGGGTATGACGCCATGTCATCTTGTAATTGTACATCAAACAGTGATCATAAACGTTAATATTGTATATTACATTATTTTTATGATATGGAAATGTGACGTGCACATTTGGACTCGTGGACGTTTAGGTTGCTTGTATGACATCAAAGAGGTCTTTATTATAACCCTCAACGTTTTATCGCTCAAAATACAGAGTCATCTTATTTTAAAGCATTAACTCATTGAGACAACAAAAAATTTGCAAAAGTTTCCCAATTCCCAGGACGGATGGGGGAAACTTCTTGTCAAGTTCAGAACAGATCCAGAGCTCTGACGTCATGTATAGCATGTTACTGTATAGCCACTACGGTCCAATTTAGGTGTTTATTATTGGCCAAATCTGCCATTTTCAACTCGTATACGTGTATGAGTAATGGTACCTATGAAATTGAATAGGGATATGATTTTATCTTGTGATGTGTTGGGGATGGTTTTGTCTTGTCTGTATTAGGGGTGTGTTAATCTCGGTAACCCAGAACTGAAATCTTGCATAATTGCCTCAGATGCTCAATTAAATTCTGGCGGGAGATGTTAAGAGGTACTAACGCGATTTATGAAGTCTCCACCCGCTAAATAGAAACTCTTTGCAAGTTTCTGGCAAGTACATAGGCCAAATGTCCCCTTCCCATCCGATATTCGAAAGATACGACCAACTGCGAAATCGTGATTTGTCAGTAATGATCAGCGATTAAAAAGCAGCTGGCCCGGAACAAAAAACTCATTAGTTGTTGCATCCCACAGTCTGTTGACAGACGCTACTACCATTGTATGTTACATGCTTCTGTCCACGAGTGATTAGGGGTGTGCTTGTCTCTTGACTGTAATGACTGAGTTTCTTATTGTGCAGGTGTCTGATATGTGCTGTGAAGCTGTCAAGAAGCTGTTGAAACAGGACAAACAGGGCCAGGCATCACAAGGAACAGTCAAAGTGATCTCCGGACTGGTCAAGAGCAGGAACTACGACGTCAGACCTGAGGTACTATTTACCGGCAAAACATTGAGTTTGAAGACTTTTTGACGGCATGTCTCTTATCAGTCATTTCATAATAATTTTCCTAACACTCTTATCGAAATGCGTCTGACATTTTCTCAATTTTCACTTTACCCTACAGCTGCTGAAGATTCTCCTCTATCTAAGGATAAAGGAAGTAGAGGTGAAGAAAGGCACAGACGCCACAGCTCCCAAAAATAACTACAAAGACAAAAAGAAGAATCTGTCTAGGATGCAAAGGTCAGTAGCCCAAGAACCTGTCTGCCTGTCTACCTGTGTTTGATCGTTAAGGGGAGGAGGGGTTCTACTAGGCTAACATATAGAATTGTTTTACGATGCTCATACCAAGGATCATTTAGCTATTTGATTTAGAATTTTAGGATCCCTTCAGGTTTCAAAATAAATATTTGATGAAACATTGAATTTGACCTATTCGCCCATAGAAACTAATTGAATAACAGCTTCAACGTCATACATGGATAAACAGCTTCTATAGGAAGTTTGTTCTGAATTTCTGTCCTCTATCTGAGAGATATAAGAAAGATCCGGAAACTATTTGTGTTTATTTTTTCCAGGTATTTAACCCCTTATTTTAGGCACTAGACTGCCTCCATATACAGTATACTTCCATTCATTTGTTTTAACTGGTACCCGGCAACCTTTCTTTTCTGAAGGTTTGCTCCTCTAATTAACATGGAGTTCTTTGATGACTTGTTGAATTTTCTCCAACATCTTATCCAATCAGGGGTGGGTAGTACAAATCCTCTACCATTCACATCCAAGTACTATTGACATCATCTCGTATGATTGGCTAATGGCTTTTCTCCCTCTAGGATCTGACCTATCGGGAAAGCCTTCACTGCATTCAGACAGCCTTCAACATCCTCTCTGGTCAAGGTCAGTGATTTGGTCTATGACGACATCATTGAGCATTATTAAACACCTCACAGAAAAATATGTACAGCACATTGAATTAGTTCCTTTCTTTTGCGAACAGGTGATGTCCTCAATATCGACCCTCTGGAGTTCTACACCCACCTGTACAAAACACTGCTCAAAGTCAGTGCTGGTAAGTCAAACTGTCTCAAGCTGAAGCCCATTTCTGGCTGACGGTCACTGAATATGTTCCGCTCTGATGGGATCCGTTCCTTCGTTAAAATGATCGAAACAAGTTTTAATACTGTGGCTGTTTTTTTTCCCCCCAGGTGCGTCTAATGATGACATCAGCATCGTGCTATGTTGTCTCGACGTGATGCTGACCAAGCGTAGGAAACGGGTGAACTTGCAGCGTGCCTTAGCTTTCGTCAAGAGACTGAGCACGCTCAGTCTGCACACCCTGCCCAACACCACCGTGGGCATCCTGGCATCCAACAAGATGTTGATACATGTAAGTGTTTACCGTCTGTGTGTATGATGGATGAAGAGAGAGTGTGTGTGAGAGCATACATTTGTGGTTTAAGAAAGCTGTGCTCCACCTCTCTCTCCCAGACCTTCCCCAAGTGTAACATCCTCCTGGACAATGAGGCTCAGGGTAGTGGGGTGTTTCTTCCTGAGCTGGACGAGCCGGAGTACTGCAACCCTCAGAGCACTGCCCTGTGGGAGCTACACACACTCAGGGTAAACGCACAAAGCGAACACACACACAGAAAAACACACACACAGGTATAGCTGATGGCGTTGTTGTTATTGCGTTGCAGAAACACTATCACCCAGTAGTCAGGTTTGCCGCTCACCTCTGTGCAGGGGCTCCTAGTGAAGAGGAGCCCATCAATTTAAATCTCACCTTTCATTCATCCTCTATAAAAAGCCCTTTTTGCTCCTCCAGCTCTTTTACAAATACTCATACAAGACTAGTCTTTCTCAACAGTGCTGAGATAGGAGACGCTAACCAAAGACGTGTGAATGTGCAGTATATAAAAAGCCCTAGCGTCTCTTGGGTGTATTATGATTGAATGGTGTACATTACTTTTGACCCGTCTCAGGCACCCAGTGGAGCTGTTTGAGGACTACAGAGCTAAAGACATGACCTTCAACCCTCCAGTGGCTTCCACAAAGAAGGAGGTACATCCCTTCCCTCCCTGTCCATGTATCGACCTGGCCAAGGCTTTTGACTCTGTCAATCACCGCATTCTTATCGGCAGACTCAATAGCCTTGGTTTCTCAAATAAATTCCTCGCCTGGTTTACCAACTACTTCTCAGATAAGAGTTCAGTGTGTCAAATCGGAGGGCCTGTTGTCCGGACCTCTGGCACTCTATGGGGGTGCCACAGGGTTCAATTCTTGGGCCGACTCTTTTCTCTGTATATATCAATGAGGTCGCTCTTGCTGCTGGTGATTCTCTGATCCACCTCTACGCTGATAACACCTTTCTGTATACATCTGGCCCTTCTTTGGACACTGTGTTAACTAACCTCCAAACAAGCTTCACTGTCATACAACCCTCCTTCCGTGGACTCCAACTGCTTTTAAATGCTAGGAAAACTAAATGCATGCTCTTTGACCGATTGTTATCCGCCCGCCCGACTAGCATCACTACTCTGGACGGTTCTGACTTAGAATATGTGGACAACTACAAATACCTAGGTGTCTGGTTAGACTGTAAACTCTCCTTCCAGACTCACATTAAGCATCTCCAATCCAAAATGAAATCTAGTATCGGCTTCCTATTTCGCTAACAAAGCCTCCTTCACTCATGCTGCCAAACATACCCTCGTAAAACTGACTATCCTACGGATCCTTGACTTCGGCGATGTCATTTACAAAATAGCCTCCAACACTCTACTCAGCAAACTGGATGTAGTCTATCACAGTGCCATCCGTTTTGTCACCAAAGCCCCATATACTACCCACCACTGCGACCTGTATGCTCTCGTTGGCTGGCCCTCGCTACATATTTCTCGCCATCTATAAGTCACCCTAGACCCACTCCAATTTGCTTACCGCCCAAATAGGTCCACAGACGATGCAATCTCAACCACACTGCACACTGCCCTAACCCATCTGGACAAGAGGAATACCTATGTGAGAATGCTGTTCATCGACTACAGCTCGGCATTCAACACCATAGTACCCTCCAAGCTCGTCATCAAGCTCGAGACCCTGGGTCTCGACCCCGCCCTGTGCAACTGGGTTCTGGACTTCCTGACGGGCCGCCCCCAGGTGGTGAGGGTAGGCAACAACATCTCCTCCCCGCTGATCCTCAACACTGGGGCCCCACAAGGGTGCGTTCTGAGCCCTCTCCTGTACTCCCTGTTCACCCACGACTGCGTGGCCACGCACGCCTCCAACTTAATCATCAAGTTTGCGGACGACACAACAGTGGTAGGCTTGATTACCAACAACGACGAGACGGCCTACAGGGAGGAGGTGAGGGCCCTCGGAGTGTGGTGTCAGGAAAATAACCTCACACTCAACGTCAACAAAACTAAGGAGATGATTGTGGACTTCAGGAAACAGCAGAGGGAACACCCCCCTATCCACATCGATGGAACAGTAGTGGAGAGGGTAGCAAGTTTTAAGTTCCTCGGCATACACATCACAGACAAACTGAATTGGTCCACTCACACAGACAGCATCGTGAAGAAGGCGCAGCAGCGCCTCTTCAACCTCAGGAGGCTGAAGAAATTCGGCTTGTCACCAAAAGCACTCACAAACTTCTACAGATGCACAATCGAGAGCATCCTGGCGGGCTGTATCACCGCCTGGCATGGCAACTGCACCGCCCTCAACCGTAAGGCTCTCCAGAGGGTAGTGAGGTCTGCACAACGCATCACCGGGGGCAAACTACCTGCCCTCCAGGACACCTACACCACCCGATGTCACAGGAAGGTCATAAAGATCATCAAGGACATCAACCACCCGAGCCACTGCCTGTTCACCCCGCTATCATCCAGAAGGCGAGGTCAGTACAGGTGCATCAAAGCTGGGACCGAGAGACTGAAAAACAGCTTCTATCTCAAGGCCATCAGACTGTTAAACAGCCACCACTAACACTGAGTGGCTGCTGCCAACACACTGACACAACTCCAGCCACTTTAATAATGGGAATTGATGGGAAATGATGTAAATATATCACTAGCCACTTTAAACAATGCTACCTTATATAAATGTTACTTACCCTACATTATTCATCTCATATGCATACGTATATACTGTACTCTATATCATCGACGGTATCCTTATGTAATACATGTCTCACTAGCCACTTTATACTATGCCACTTTGTTTACATACTCATCTCATTTGTACATACTGTACTCGATACCATCTACTGTATCTTGCCTATGCTGCTCTGTACCATCACTCATTCATATATCCTTATGTACATATTCTTTATCCCCTTACACTGTGTACAAGACAGTAGTTTTGGAATTGTTAGTTAGATTACTTGTTATTACTGCATTGTCGGAACTAGAAGCACAAGCATTTCGCTACACTCGCATTAACATCTGCTAACCATGTGTATGTGACAAATAAAATTTGATTTGATTTGAAAAAAAAAGTCTTTGCTAGGTAAAGCCCGGCCTTATCTCAGATCACTGGTCACCATAGCAACACCCACCCGTAGCACACGCACCAGCAGGTATATTTCACTGATCATCCCCAAAGCCAACACTTCCTTTGGCCGCCTTTCCTTCCAGTTCTCTGCTGCCAATGACTGGAACGAATTGCAAAAATCCTTGAAGCTGGAGTCTTATATCTCTTATATCTTATAGCATCAGCTGTCAGAGCAGCTTACCGATCACTGTACCTGTACACAACCTGTAGCACACCCAATAACCTCATCCCCATATTGTTATTTATCCTTTTGCACCCCAGTATCTCTACTTGCCCATCATCATCAGCAAATCTATCACTCTGATGTTAATGCTAAATTCTAATTATTTCGCCTCCATGACCTATTTATGGCCTTACCTCCCTACTATTCTACATTTGCACCCACTGTACATAGATTTTTCTATTGTGTTATTGACTGTACGTTTGTTTATGTGTAACTCGTGCTTTTGTTGCACTGCTTTGCTTTATCTTGGCCAGGTCGCAGTTGTAAATGAGAACTTGTTCTCAACTGGCATACCTGGTTAAATAAAGGTGAAAAAAAAATATATATATATATTCCACAATGTTATTAGGCCCCACTTAAAGGAATACTCCACCCAAAAACTGTTTCGTTAGTCCATTGTTGATATAGTCCCAAAATCTTTTGCTTGTCAGCAATCATGTTTTCAAGATATGTAACTTTCAAAATACAGAAATCATCCCGGTATGATGCAGGAATTTCCTTTAAGTGAGTTGTCTTTGTCTCCTACCTCTGCATTGTCTGTCCCAGGATTATTTCACGATAGGCAAAGCCGATTGATCGTGTTCTCTCAACGGAGGAAGAGGATCCTATGTCGATGGCCTGTAAAATAACAATCAACTGTGTACTGGTTTCTGTTTGACATTGCTTTTTAATCATTCTCTTTACTGATGTTCAGACATTTTTGACACCTGAGAATATACTAAAACATTTGATACAGTTAAGTGTCGAAGAACATTAAAGTAATGCTGCGTTAAACCACCTGCCCCATTGATTACTCATTTCCCTACAGTCCTGTACACCCCTTTATAAACCTCAATCTCAGATTGGGTAAGTCTCTAAGAGCTTTTAACACCTGGATGGTACATTATTTGCCCATTTTATAATTTTCAAAATTCTTAACTCAATTGGTTGTTGATCATTGCTAGACAACCATTTAATTCTTGCAACTTGGCAATCAACTCCAGTAGATTTGGCCTCGTTTTAGGTTATTGTCCTGCTGAAAGGTAAATTCATCTCCCAGTGTCTGGTGGAAAGCAGACTGAAACCAAATTTTCCTGCAGGATTTTGCCTTTGCTTAGTTAGCTCTATTCCGTTAATTTTTCTTCCTGAAAAACTCCCCAGGCCTTAAGGATTACAAGCATACCTATAACATGATGCAGACACCACTATGCGTTGGCTGCCACATTTTTTGCAGTATTACTTTAGTGCCTTATTGCAAACAGGATGCATGTTTTGGAATATTTTTATTCTGTACAGGCTTGTCACTGTCAATTAGGTTAGTATTGTGGAGTAACTACAATGTTGATCCAACCTCAGTTTTGTGCCATCACAGCCATCCATTAAACACACCATTGGCCTCATGGCGAAATCCCTGAGCGGTTTCCTTCCTCTCCGGCAACTGAGTTAGGAAGGATGCCTGTATCTTTGTAGTGACTGGGTGTATTGATACACCATCCAAAGCAATGAATAACTTCATCATGCTCAATGGGATATTCAATGTCTTTTACCCATCTACAAATAGGTGCCCTTTGAGGCATTAGTAAACCTCCTTGGTCTTTGTGGTTGAAATTCACTGCTCAACTGAGGGACTTTACAGATAATTGTAGGTGTTGGTTAGAGATGAGGTAGTCATTCAAAACTCATGTTAAATTGCACACAGAGTTCATGCAACTTGTGACTTAAGAAAATGTTTACTCCTGAACTTAAGGCTTGCCGTAGCAAAGGGGTTGAATGCTTGACTCAATACATTTAAGCTTTTCATTTGTAAAAATGTTGAAGAAGAAAAAAAACATTCCACTTTGACATTATGGGGTGTGTAGGCCAGTGACAAAATAATCAATCAATTACAAATTCAGGCTGTAACCAAATGTAAACGTCAAGGTGTGAATACTTTGACAGCACTGTAGGTTGCTACACCCACTAAAATGTTTGGGAGCATAGTGTAAAACTTTATTTTTATAGTTTACTCTCCAATAATCAGCACCTCTACAAAACATTTTTGGGGTGTGCGTCAGTTTATGCCTTTTACTAGACCAAGTAATCCAAACATGAAATATGACTAATGATTTTATTGTGGTCATAATATAGAACAATTAATAGTCCCAAGTAATTAAGACAGTAGTCCCCCGACGGTCACATCACATGAAGTGAACACGTTACTATGACATTCATGGGGGTGAGACTCCAAGAGCTAAAAACATAAATGTGGAAATGTTTAGTCGCTGAAATTAAATTTACCATAACGGTATGCGCTTGACACAACTTGACAAACGTTAAATGTTCAGCATTGACGCTAATAAACATGACATGAAAAGCATACAATGCCAGTGTGCAGCAGAATAACTAATACTAGCTATATATTAAAGCCTCCATGTTAAAAGTACATATTTCAATTACAAATATAAAGTTAGTCACAGCAGTGAAAGCATTTTTCCTCCACACCTTCAAATAAATTAAGACAATTCAAATATTTTTTCTACTTGCAGGAAAAACTCGATAAGAGCTTTGTACACAAAATAATAAAGGAAAGAACCAACCAGGGCTACAAAATCAAATAAATATAACGTACAAAACATCTCGACAACAATATTCATGTTATATTACAACTCAGGTCTAAAAGGTGAAGAGAAAGAAATTTGACCCCTTCAAAAAACAAAAAGGGAAGAGATGCTAGTTTGTTATTACATTGTCAGCCAAATGTCATCGCCATTACAATCCTCATAAGGTAAAATTACTGTTTGGATTTGATTACTCAAAACTGAATGAAGAGCCAGAGGCCATAGTCAACCAAGTCAAATTAAAACAATATATTTTTTCAAAATAAAAGGGTCCCTTGGGTGACAAAACGTACCAAAAGAAAAACCTTGGTAAAAAAATATAGTTATAATGCAGTCTATTGATTATTTTTCCATAATATTGTCATGATGGAAAGTTGTAGTTGATTGGTTGCTAATTTGTTGATATTGGACATTTAAGTACTGTAGCATCTACAGATCTCATACAGCGGCTGCATAAAAGCCCATCATTTTGTCTGCTGTGAGATTGTATGGACCCAGGGGAGAGGCTGAAATATGTATCTAGATCTGTAATGCCCTGAGGAAGTGGACATCTGGGCAGTACCAACGATCAGACAAGATACACACACAAAGTACAACATAAAGAATGAATTAGAAAATGCCAAACCTTCATAGTTTAAAACATGTACTAAGTTGGAAAAACTACAGACAATGACTTTGTTATACATGTCTCTCACACAGTGATCCACAGTCCAAACCAAGGAGGGAAACAACATGAAACAACGTTTCTGACAACTGATTGAAATGGACATTGGTTATAACACTTGAGGTTCTAGTCAATCCGTATCGCGGAAGATCGGCGTGACTGAAATGTAAAAGGCAAAGTTCACGTGTTAGCGAAAGGACGTTTCAATTTCCATCTCGCAATCTAACGCTTCAGCAATCCAGATTGACAAGAGACATTAGTTTACAACAGTTTACTACTTTAATCAATTTCATCAGCAAACAATTCAAACAAATGTTACTAGATAATGCTGAGGGTCTGCAATAAATATGCCAATCAATAAATTGGGAACAATATCAGAAAACTCTAAAACCCTGTACTGACCTTGTTATGCTGGTTATGTGTGCTCCAATAGAAAGAAATCTATAACATTACATTAAAACTACACTTGAGATTTTTATGTTTTAACGAAAATAATTATATCTGGGGATTCGAAAACCTCTCTTGCGTTTGACATTCAAGAAGTGATGGTGGTTCTCAACTTTGACCTGATGAAAAGTTTGAAATTTGTTGAATTTGAAGCCAAAATCACATTGAGGTGGAAACCCATTCAAGGTGACCTCACAACTTCATATCAAACAATGATTCACCCTCAAAGTAGAGAGAGCAAGTACTGAGCGTAACAGCAAAACAACAACTACGTGCAAAACACTGAACATCTCCAAATACACAACTATGTGTTAGAAATTACAGTACTGTGAAAACTGGGTCACAAAGGGAATCATACAACAAGCCAGCTTGTTGGCCACATTCACAATGCCCTCATTCTTAGCAGGAGAAAGGCTGCGAGCCGCAGTTATAGCTGCCTCCCGCACCACAACTACATACGCTGCCTGGATTCAATGCAGCCATTCAACACCAGCCTACATACAGTAAGGGCATGACTCGGCTGTGGGTATTCATTCTCAAAGAAACCAGGCTGAACCAGGTTAGGCTGGCTGCTACATCCAGTATCTGTCTCCTCAACATTGCTACCTCATCCCTGGGCGTCACTTCAAGGGTGTATTCATTGGGCACCAAACGGAAGAAAACTAAAACACAGAGGGACTACCTAAACTTGTCCAGTAAGAAACATTTGTTTAATTTTCCGTTGCAAAATGTTCCACTACAGCGTACCCTAATGAATATGACCCAGGTAGAGGGGGGACGGCTAACGACCCTGTAGATGACGAGGTCTTCCTTCACTCAGAACCGTCATCCTGGAGCCGCCATTCCAAATCAACCAGCCAGTCTGGGTGGGACTTTCTGGGGGAAGCTCTTCACTCATGGGAGGGAGTAACTTGACTCATCATGGTGTGTTCAGGAACACAGGTGCTCTCTAGGGTGGTGGAGGGGACCTAACTTCATTTGTGGATCTTCCAGTTCCTCAGCAGAGGGAGGGACCAAGTAGGAGGGGTCACATAGCCGGTGTGGGCCCCGCCCCCCAGGAGGAGCCTCTCTGCCTCAGCCCGGCCCTCCATCACCCAGGCCTCGAGTCCTGCAGAGAGAGATCCTGCGAAGGGAGAGATGGAAGTCAGGGGTTAGAGAGAAGACATGGACAACAGGACGACACAGACATACACTCTGTGTATAGTAGAGAAGACTTCAGATGCATGATGCAATACGCAATTGCCCGTGTCATTGTCCACGCAAACATACTGTGTATCTGTAGATGTCATACTACAGTATAATGTAATAACACACAAACAGTATTGAAATAAAGCACATTGTAGCCAAGATGCAAAACACTACAGAGATAAATAGATTACTTAGACATGTTATGCAGTGCTGCTAGTGTTATGGCATTCCGGTTTAGAATATTACACTCACACTTAACCACACCTCATATCTATAAACCCGTTGGCACTCCACAGCCTGTTTAAACACAGCAACCCAACAGCCGTAAATCACACCCTTACTGGACCCTGGGTGACACGTTTATGCTAATTTGTGGGGTGATAAAGTATCTCATTAAATATATGGCATTGTGTAAACAAAGGAAGATGTCAGAAGTTAAGGAATTGAAGAAAGAAAACTGACTATGGAAGACACGAAGAAGAAGGACAAGCCCTAGCTGTAAAGACAACAGGAAACTGTAGGGACTTCCGTACCTTCTGGGGACTCTATGCACACACTGCCGACCGAACGTCTCTCACTCACGGGTCTCAGTCAGAGGCACATTGCATGCTGCCCTGCAGTTCTCATCCTTACTGTGACTGCTCTCCTGGGCGGCTGGAGCCGGGATGCTCCGGCTGCGACACGTCAGCTTCTTCAGCTCGCTGGCAAACGAGATGCCCTTCCTCTTGTCCTCACGGGCCATCTGAATACACACACACACCAACAGTCAGTGTTATACCTGATAAGAGCGAGAAAGATTATTGCTGCTCATAAGAACTTGAGCCGATGCGTGGGTCTCTCAAACATTGGCATAATTGTATCATTTACACAAACGTTTGAGTTATTATATGCTTATTTTTCAAGTTCAGATTCAGCTCTTTTTATTTTTAGAAGTCATTTCTCTACAATTAGTAGAGATATACACTAATACATATATACACACACACTGGCACAGTTAATTCCTTCCCTCCAAACCTGGGTACCTGTTCTTTGAGCTTGAGGATGAACTTCCCTGCGCCCCTCCAGCGGCCCTGGACCTGGTACACACACTCCTGGTCCAGGAGGACCCTCTGGAAGGGCTTAGCTTGAGAAGACTTCTTACTGCTGGCCTCCTTCGACACCTCCTCCACCAACACATAGTCACTGGGGTTAGTGTTACTCAGAATGCTCAGGGAGTACTTGGCTTTGCTCAGCGTCTGTAAAGGAGACCCGAGGAAAGATATTTTTCTTTAACGAAGTCCTTTCAGTCCAAACCCATTTCAAAATCAGCTGTCAACAGTTCATTCATTCATTCATGTGTATCTGTAGGTTTAACTTGTTCTGAATCGCATATACCGGTTTAGTGCATGAATTGATGTCAGAAAATATGCATTTAAAAGCCAGTCTCCTGTGATTCCTGTTTTTAATGTGCAGCGCCACATCATCACCTGCTGGATGATGTCCTGCGCCGTGCTGTATCGAGGGGCTCTGATGACTGTGTGAGGTTGTTCTGGGGACACGTCGTGCACCTGGACGAAGAAGGTGTCGTCCTCCCCTGCTACCACCCTCTCCACGCCCTCCTCCACTCTCTCCACCACTCTGTTCTTATAGTTCAGGTTCTGCCAACACAGCATTTCATTATTCAAATTGTTTCGTTATTGAGACTTTCCCCTGTATGAAAGTAAAGTGGTGTGTAATTCAGAACATGTCCACAAGAGGGGGGCCTTAGAACATGAAGAAATTCATAACAATTCTATAGAACAAAAAAATACACGATTTGTTTGAAAAAGAATGGGCTTGACCTATTTCTCATATAAATATCTTGACTCTAGAACAGTGTTGATTAAAAAAGTCGCACCTCTTCCTTGGTTTTAAGGTAGATTCTGCCCACATATCCCTCTTCAGGCTGCCAGCTGTTGACCACCCTGACGATCTCCTCCTCGGAAGCTAGGGGGCGCTGCTGAGGACACCGCTTACTGTCACTGCGCTCCTTCACCAGAGGCACCTTCTCCTCACACAGGAAGTACTCACCGGCACCTTCTGTGGACGTCGGTAACTAAAGTTGGGAGATGGGAAATCCATGAGCCACTTTGAACAGAGTGTGGCAGGTGTGTGTGGGCGTGCGTCAGTCTGTGGGTGGGCGGGCTGGGACTGACCGTATCCAGTAGCTGTCTGACGGTGGTCTGCTGCTTCACAGACACTACAGTGAAAGGCTCTGCACCTGGGACACCATGGACTGTCACCTGGTGCTGCTGGGCTGTCCTCCGCTCCTCAGAACTGAACAGCTGCCAGGGATACGTACAGATAGATACGACAGAGTATTTTACACAGTCCTCGCATGCACGTTAAGGTTGCTAGCTAATTAGCTCATCGGATGCTGTTCGACGAGCTCCAAAAAAATCTAAGTAATCCCTAGATGTTCCTTCCCTAGTGGGGTGTGAGCGTGTGTTACCATGGCAGCAGGCAGGGCTGTGCCGGTGGGGCTCTCCTCTACTCTGCGGCTGTAGACGAACAGACTGGACACCTCCAGGGGCTCGTTGTGCTGTGTCCTCAGCTGGATGTGTCTGTAACCTGGAACAACACACAACCAACCACAGACATTAACAACAGGGAGTAGAAGTGTATTAACCTGGCCTCATGTCATGCTATAGCTGCTAGCCAACTCTGTACATAGTGTGTTGCAACATAGCATGTTGATAAATACAGTAGCGTGTTGCTACATAGCGTGTGGACAGATAGGTTTCATGCTGTCGCTTGAGAACATTTGTCAGGAATATTTAAAGTGAAAATAGAACAGTTTAAATGAATCACTTTCTTCCTCCTCTATTCCCCCCCCCCCTCCTCTTCCTCACCTGGTTTGAAGGCCCGTAGAGGCAGCGTCCTTTGAGCGGTGGTCTGGGAGCTGTTATTCTCAACCACAGCGATGCGCAGGAAGCAGGCGTCCTCAAAGTGCACGTGGAACAGGAAGTGCTCTGACCACATGGGGTTGAGCGTGTTGCGGTGGATGGGCTTGGTGCGGAAGTGGCAGCAGTCCACGGGCATGCCCAGCACGTCCACCTCCACACAGGGGCTGCCCGCGCTGTTGGCTGGGCACACGTTCTGCCCCGACACAATCTGACAGAGAGGGGGAGGACATCTTTACTTCATGTCAAAAAGTGAATTGAATCATCTCAAAACACGTTAATACAGATACATGACTTATTTACTTAGTACTTTATAATACTTCTGTCAGCCGAGTGGTTAAGCGCGTTGGGCCAGTATCCGAAAGGTCGCTGGTTTGAATCCCTGAGCTGACTAGGTGAAAAATCTGTCGATGTGCCCTAATTGCGACTGTTAGTCACTCCGGAGGAGAAATTAAACATCTCTTTATTTAGACATAACTAGTCTTTTACCCTTCACTATTGCAAAATATTTATTGGGTGGCGTCCCTGTCTGTCAACTAGACAAATCAGATTTATGATGCAAATAGCTCTAATAAACCATCAAAGCCATGCTGAAGAGCCGATGGGAGTGCTTTGGGTAAGTGTGTGTTAATACCCAGAAGGGTAGTTAGTGGGAGAAACCAGTACATAGGTCATACTGAAGTGCGTTTGGCTACATTCTAGTTTTTGTTGGGTTGAGTATCTGGGTATCCCTAGAGGGGGAGAGATTGTGTGTGTACTCCCAGAGCACTGTGTGTGTGTGTGTGTGTGTGTGTGTGTGCGTGCGCACATGCGCCCATGTACAGTCCCATCCATATATCCACGTCCAGTCAATTCCTATTGGACAAACTATAATCTAAAACACAACCAAAACAAACTGAACATTGATCTAAATACTAAACCTTTGACTACTTAATACCCTATAAGTGGATTTGTTCAAATACTTGAGTTCTTCAAATGGGGGACCTAGATACATTAGTGCTTTCATTCTTAAACGGTAAAACAGAGATGTATGAAAATACACTCTAATAAAAAGTGACATTCCGTACTGTCGCCTCATATGAAACATTTGAAAAGGCTGGACTATAAAAAACCCTGTTTGCAGTCCAAAACCATAGAGGTGTGTGTGAGTGCTCACCGTCAGAGAATAGAGTGTTGGGCTCATGCTCTCTACATCTCTCTCCAGGGGGCAGAGTTGCTGGTAGAGGGGACAGCAGCGATCCCACAGCACTGGAGGTTTCAGAACGTAACCACAATGCCCATTTGCTTCAAACAGAGCTGTGTTCAACTGCATGGGCAGGTCTAGAGAGAGAGAGAGAGAGAGAGAAGAGAGCGAGCAGAGAAGAGAGCGAGCAGAGCAGAGAGCGAGCAGAGAGCAAGCAGAGGTAGAGATGGAGAATGTGAGTGAAAGAGGGGAGAAAAGGAGAGAAGGAAAAAAAATAGCAGACCTTCCACTCTAAATCCATTGTTCCACAAGCATCACTTAACATCATTTTTGTTTGGAAACGCTGAATTGGCACAGGTGAGTGGAAAAACATATCAGCTTGCAAAGCTCCGTCCAAGCTTTGTAAATTAGTGTAAAACAGACAAACCCCATAAAATGCATCAGGCCCATCAGTATCACAACCATGTTCAGTGTACCGAGTGGACTAGGTGCTGCCAAGGTCAGAGCGCCCCCTTACAGAGAAATGACATGACATCCATGCGAGCACAACCCTGCCAGTGTTTCTCCAATACATCTCCACAGGGTCATACTGTAATGGACCCTGCCCACGCCATTTCCAATGAGTAAGCAACTGGAGTTTCATGAAAAGTTCAATGAGTTCAAGAAGTAGGGCCCTGAGTTTTTCATTACCATGTCACCTGACCAGGGAAGAACTCAAGAGCCCTAGTTATAGACTTCATGGGTTACTTCCTGATAAAGTCCCAGCCTGGTCCTGGACAATTAAAAAAAAAACTTTTCAATGAAGAATCACCATTGAGCATAGTCTCATCCAGGGACTAACCTGGACCGACCCTCTCAGTAAACCTCCACTCCATCACCTTACCGTCAGTCTGATAATTGAGGGCCACCACTTGCATGCCGTGTAGCCAGAAGGGCAGAGGGTTGGGGTTGGCTGAGTCGATGCGCGTGGCGGCCGGGTAGGTCCTTAGCAGCTGGCAGGTGGTGTGCTGGATCAGCTTCCGGGAGAAGCGGCGGCAGAGGCGCTTGGCAGCGTTCTCGTTCACCGAGGAGATGTGGTAGCACTTGGGAGTGCGGATGATGGCGCTCAGTGACGCGCTGGGGCTGAGTACGGGCGACGTCTGCTCCTCCCAGCCCAGACGCATGGCCTCCACACCACCTGGAGGTCAGTCAGACGGACAAATGTACATTTACAACCTAGCTAGTCATTTAGCAGATTCCCATTCTGATACTAATACCGATTATAATACTAATACTGATTATAATTCTAATACTGATTCTGACACTAATACTGATTCTGACACTAATACTGATTCTGACACTAATACTGATTCTGACACTAATACTGATACTAATACTGATTATAATTCTAATACTGATTCTGACACTAATACTGATTCTGACACTAATACTGATTCGGACACTAATACTGATTCTGACACAAATACTGATTCTGACACAAATACTGATTCTGACACTAATACTGATACTAATACTGATTCTGATTCTGATTATAATACTAATACTGATTCTGATACTGATACTAATACTGATACTCATTCTGATACGTTTATCCAGAGCAATAACTGTGAATAGTAAGGACAGATCAGATAACGATTTGAACACATTTAAAAAAAGCTTTTTTCCAGGACCTTAAAGACACTAACATTTCATTAGGTAGGATTTAAATAATACTAATCGTTACTTCCTTAGTGTTCTCATTGATCATGAAAGAGGCATTAGCTACAATACTATTCAAACGCTCTGCCAAGCCTCAGTGCTGAGCCAGAAAGAACATGGGCCTCCAAAAAGAAAATCCCATTTCAACCCTTCTACAAACCCTTTACAAATGTCACGACAGCTCCTCTCAGCATCTTTCAGTATACTTTTCATTACATCGTGCACTCACTTTTAGAGGGCCATTTTAAGTATGGAAAAGTTAACAGGCTGGTTCCCATGGGGTGTAGTCCGACTATGTGGGTGTCCTTCCCTGTCCCTTCACATCCCGTCCCCCAGCTCCAGGTCTAGGGGTCTGGGTCATGGGGAAAGGCCCCGGCCATATGTACCCTTCCCTGTCCCTTCACATCCCGTCCCCCAGCTCCAGGTCTAGGGGTCTGGGTCATGGGGAAAGGCCCGGCCATACGTACCCTTCCCTGGGGTCCGGCCCAGCGTCACCGCCTCCCCGGGGCTGCCTCCGCTACGACCAGGAACCGTGCCAAAGATGGACTTCCTGCTCTTTCTGTCTTTTCTTCTGCCAGAGGCCGAAGGAGAGAGGGTGGAGAGGCCTGTTTCCCACACAAGACAGATGGACACACACACAGAAAGAGAGCCCCAGACGAGAGTGTAAGACAAGGGCACCAGCTCTCCTCCTCTCGCTGGTTTAATGTTGCTTGTTTGTTCTGGCTGTGCTCTGGAGAATTATGCCCCTAGCAGATGTGCACCTGATTCTAATTTACCATCAATTCATAGACCTGCATTTTATTCCTTTGTGAACTTTTAATCGGTATCCCTCACGATTGAAAAATCACCAGGCAGAATAAAAACACTCTAGGAATAAGCAAATGCACAACATTTTGAACATAAACCATTTATATGCTGGAATGAGCCATACAGTAAAGTAAATTAAATGAAAGGAGGACTACCAGGGAACTTGACGGCCTGGCAGTAGATGACGAGGTCAGAGAGCTCCTGAGCGATCTGTCGACTCTCCTTCTTGTTCTGGGGGAGATGGAACTCTTCTCCCAGCTCCATGTCAAATACCTGGGGTAGGAGCAGAGTCAGTCACTCCATCTGAGATTACTTCCAAGAATAAAAACCTTTCAGGTGCATTTGTCAAATCTGGTGTCTCCTAGTTCTCAAAGGTCTCTCTTGGTTCAGAGACTAGAGGTCAAGGGTTAGAGGTGAAACCAACCTTCCCTTTGCTCTGGGTTACAGCATTGTCTGCTTTCTTCATCCTCTTGGGCATCTCATCAATGATGGGATGATCATCCTTGTCACCCGGGGACTTCCCGTCTGGTTTATCATCTAGGATGTTATCTGAGAAACAGAACCATCAACTTTGAGGGAGGGAGTCAGGCAGACCAGCTTTATTTAATCAACGGACTGCTTTCAATGTGATGTTAGTCAATGGTTTCACATTGAGTCTTCCTTGTCAAACCATAAGTGCTAAACTGAGAAGAATTCCATCCCATATCAGATAGCTTGCTTGCAATGCTGGGAATTGGGGAAATGCCATTCCGAGGAAAACATTGGTCCCCCACGAATACCACAATGCAATGCAGATTCTGTAAACAAAGAGCTGGGAGTTTGAGCCTCCTGTTCTTCTCTCGCCCACACACAGCAGGACACAAAACATGAATGTAAGCCATCCATCACACACATCCAAAGTCAAAGTGCTTTGCGGTTAAAGAGGAATTTTCACCAACATGGCAGTTATTTTACAGGAGGAATCCCACCGGTTCAGTGCAGTTACAGTACAGTGTAGTGTTGTCTGTCTGTGTCTCATACTGCTCTGGTTACATGTGGTAGTGGCTGGTGAGAGCATCGCTTATCCCCAGAGCTCCTAACAGTAGAGTTTTAACCCCCGCGGCTCCCCGTTGGACAGGGGCGCGCAGGGGCCTGAGAAAACAGATGTCTTTGTTTTCTCTCTCTGATGAGCCACTGCCACCAGCGAGGTCAGGACGTACATATCAAAACACAGCAGTGCGGATGGGGGGTGGCGTATTTACACTATACTGGCCCTGTGTGTACTGACAACACGGAGACAAACAGATCATTAGACATGACCCCCCCCCCCCCCGAGCGACATGACCATCATCCCATCTGCAGCGTAGTACTACAACAAAACCCCAAACACAATGCAACAGTTCCAGACTTCTAACCCACCCAGTACCCACACTTGGTACATTAAAAGCCCCGAATTCACTCCAGATAGCGCAACGGAGACATGCAAAGCGTACAGCACCCAGGCCAAGCTCACTGCACAGGCAGAGTGTTACAGTAGGAGCCATGCAGTAGCGCTGGTACTGTGAAGGCGGGGCGGCTGGTTATGGTGTTCAGTTTACCTTCAGGGCTATACGAGGCAGTGGACGCTGTAAGAACGTCAGCTAAGGAAGCACAAAGGAACCGTCAGGAACAGAGGGACAGGGGAGGAGAGAGTACAGGAATAACAGAAACCCATCTCCAAGTAGAGCTACGGTAACTCGTGTTAAAAAGAGAGAATCAAGGAAGATGTTAAAAAGAAGAGTCTAGATACAAGATCTCACTCCTACATTACTGGTCCATGTATGTGCTGTGTACATTACTGGTCCATGTATGTGCTGTGTACATTACTGGTCCATGTATGTGCTGTGTACATTACTGGTCCATGCATGTGCTGTGTACATTACTGTTCCATGCATGTGCTGTGTACATTACTGTTCCATGCATGTGCTGTGTACATTACTGTTCCATGCATGTGCTGTGTACATTACTGGTCCATGCATGTGCTGTGTACATTACTGGTCCATGCATGTGCTGTGTACATTACTGGTCCATGCATGTGCTGTGTACATTACTGGTCCATGCATGTGCTGTGTACATTACTGGTCCATGCATGTGCTGTGTACATTACTGGTCCATGCATGTGCTGTGTACAGTCGTGGCCAAAAGTTGAGAATGACACAAATATTAATTTCCAAAGTTGCTGCTTCAGTGTCTTTAGATATTTGTCAGATGTTACTATGGAATATTGAAGTATAATTACAAGCATTACATAAGTGTCAAAGGCTTTTATTGACAATTACATGAAGTTGATGCAAAGAGTCAATATTTGCAGTGTTGACCCTTCTTTTTCAAGACCTCTGCAATCCGCCCTGGCATGCTGTCAATTAACTTCTGGGCCACATCCTTACTGATGGCAGCCCATTCTTGCATAATTAATGCTTGGAGTTTTCTTGAGGATTGACCACAAGTTCTCAATGGGATTAGGGTCTGTGGAGTTTCCTGGCCATGGACCCAAAATATCGATGTTTTGTTCCCCGAGCCACTTAGTTATCACTTTTGCCTTATGCCAAGGTGCATTGTTCGTCACCAAACTGTACCTGGTTGGTTGGGAGAAGTTGCTCTCGGAGGATGTGTTGGTACCATTCTTTATTCATGGCTGTGTTCTTAGGCAAAATTGTGAGTGAGCCCACTCCCTTGGCTGAGAAGCAACGCCACACATGAATGGTCTCAGGATGCTTTACTGTTGGCATGACACAGGACTGATGGTAGCGCTTACCTTGTCTTCTCCGGACAAGCTTTTTCCGGATGCCCCAAACAATCGGAAAGGAGATTCATCAGAGAAAATTACTTTACCCCAGTCCTCAGCAGTCCAATCCCTGTACCTTTTGCATAATATCAGTCTGTCCCTGATATTTCTCCTGGAGAGAAGTGACTTCTTTGCTGCCCTTCTTGACACCAGGCAATCCCTTAAAAGGCTTCGCCTCACTGTACGTGCAGATGCACACACACCTGCCTGCTGCCATTTCTGAACAAGCTCTGTATTGGTGGTGCCGCGATCCCGCAGCTGAATCAACTTTAGGAGATGGTCCTGGGGCTTGCTGGACTTCCTTGGGTGCCGTGAAGCCTTCTTCACAACAATTGGACTGCTCTCCTTGAAGTTCTTGATGATCCGATAAATGGTTGATTTGGGAGCAATCCTACTGGCAGCAATATCCTTGCATGTGAAGCCCTTTTTGTGCAAAGCAATGATGACGGCACGTGTTTCCTTGCAGGTAACCATAGTTGACAGAGGAAGAACAATGATTCCAAGCACCACCCTCCTGTTGAAGCTTCCAGTCTGTTACTCAAACTCAATCAGCATGACAGAGTGATCTCCAGCCTTGTCCTCGTCAACACTCACACCTGTGTTAACGAAAGAATCACCGACATGATGTCAGCTGGTCCTTTTGTGGCAGGGCTGAAACGCAGTGGAAATGTTTTATGGGGATTCAGTTCATTTGCATGGCAAAGAGGGACTTTGCAAATTGGCATCATATAAACTGAGGCAGCAGACTTTGTGAAAATTAATATTTGTGTCATTCTCAAAAAAAAATTCTTTTGGCCACGACTGTACATTGTTACTGAGGGTTAATATACAGTCAAAGTGAGTATCTGTCTCACCATCAGACAGGGATTCATAGTCATCGTCGTACTCGTCTTCCTCCTCTTCATCATCATCATTGTGGTTACCAGGTGAGCTGCCAGCCGGTGCCCCGTTGCCGGCCTGGGCCTGGATGTGGGCCAGCTGGTGAGCCTGAGGGAACAGAGCACAGTATGATTGGTGGGAAGTCCTGTAGCCATTGCCCCCATGTCAACAAGCAAACTACCTAAGACAAACCTGACGTCATCCTGCCAGGGACACGTGCGTAATAATGCACGTGTTCACACTGTATAAGATCTCACCTTCTGTTTGACAATGTCGACGGGAGCCTGGTGTGCTTTCAGCTTCTTGTTCTTGAGGAGGATCTTTCCCTTCAGTTGCAGCGGGGAGGGCAGCAGAGGGTCATCAGAGAAATCACTCTCAAACAGGAATTTGGTCACCAGCTTGTCTCCGAAAACAGACTTCAAAACACAAACAAACAGGAATCCTCACAGGCACGCTACAATCAAAGGCTTAAAAAAAAAAAATCAAAGTACTTGGAGCAATCTCCAAAGGAAGGAATGCAGTAACAAGGTTCTTCGAGACAGGACACATGACACATCAGCTAGAATCCCTACAGATCAGGTCCATTGGAGCCAGGAGGAGTACCTTGAAGATTTCAGCCATTTTGCGTTGCTGGGGTAGAGAGCAGTGGTTCTCAATGGACAGGATGACCGGCATGTCTGAGTTGACGAAAGCAGTGCGATTGACCGCCTCCACCACATCCTAGAAGACCACGGGGCATAATGAGGCATAACGTACATGACACTAGTCCCATTTATTCTAGAATACAACCCGTAAAGATTACAGCAGTATTTATCAAGCTACAATAGAGGTTGGCCATTATTGTACTGTATCTAGGTTAAACAGTGACATAAGGTCAAAAGTGGCAGTGTGCCATGGTCGTGCCAGGGTCGTGCCAGGGTTACAGACTAACCTTGAAGGGGATCTTGGTGGTGAGGGTGTGCCCATGGTAGATAATGGGTGATCCGTCGTCTCCATCCCAACAGTCCAGCTCCACACTCCTGCAGCCCTGCAGCAGCACCTAGACAACACAAACGACCACATCCCATAATAATAAGATGGACGATCACACCAACACAGAATTCATCTTATAGCTCAAGCACAGCAGGAAGCCAGAGTTTGTCCTGGTCAGTTCATATAGTCTGGAAAAACTCCTGGCCCTGCTTATGGCAAACCACACCGGAAACATCCCTCGCTTCTTTTTAATCTGAAAACCGGATGTGGGGATCCCGCGCAGGCCTTTCTTTTACACCTGCTACGTTAAGTAAAATGATCAGATGCTTAGAAATCCCCTACAAAACAAAACTAGAAAAAGGTCAATTTCCTGAAGAAAATATATACGGTTGCATCAATCATCACCTGGCTGTAGAGCTCTACAGAGGACTCTCCTTTGAGCTGGTGTCCAGTGAGGTACGTGTTGTGAGAGGACTCTACGTAGTAGTAAGACATGGGATACTGGAGCTCCTCCGTGTTCACCTGAGACTCCTCGTTCTTAGACGCAAAGTTGTCCTTGTCCATTAAAAACCTGGGGAGGATTAGAGGTAAAAGGTCACTAACTAAACGGGTGAAATATGTCATCTCAGAATTCCTGTGACGGAATTTCTTGAGTCGGTCAACTTCATATTTCTTGGGAAATTAATGTACCTGGCAAAACCTTCGAAGGACATCCAACCCATCTGACGCATGCTTATGCAAGGCTCAAATTTCTGAGATGGACAAAAGAAACCCAATTAAACAACAGTAATCCGGTCCTTACCTATATGTCTACTGTGCAGTATATCACATGTCTGCCTAGTTAAAGGGACATTACACTCCAAAATCTAATTCGGACAATTTTTTCAGACTGTAAAAGACATCCCTTAAGTACAGCTTGCTGGACCAGTCATGTGACCCACCTGGATGACGCTGAGGATCTCGTCGTAGGTCAGGTGTTCCCGCTGGCAGTTGACCAAGAAGTCGTTGAGCTGTGGGATGGCCAGCCCCAGCACCCCTAAAGAGGCGTTCTCCACGCCTGTCCCATTGGTCACGATGCTGGCTGCCGCAATGGCGTCCGAGATCTGCTTCTGGTTGTCCGACATCTGCTGCCGTGTTCGGATTAAGAGGCCCAGGTCCGAACCGTTACGAGTCAGCAAGTCTGGAGGACAGGAAAAGTGCATCATTAGAAGTCATTCTCTAACACACTAACGACATGAACGTCCAATACTCCTACACCACAGTGTGAATACACTGTTAAGAGTCCTTCTGAACCAACAAGCGTCTAGAGAGAAATCATCACAGAGCGTTTGGTGCTTCTGCAATCAAGTAGCTTCCATCAGCCCCATTCACCATGATTAGACAGACTGAGCACTGAAAGCTTGTACCATCGCCACCCAAACCAATCCAGTTCTCTCATTTATGTATATATTTAAATATATATACACGTTCTGACCTTAAATATACATATGTATTTTATTTACTTTTAAACAATGACTGAACAGTACACAATGCAAACCACTCACAAACACATAGGAGTACAGTAAAACAATGCGAGGGACAGACCTAGGTCAGGCTGCAGTCCCGTGTCCTTGTCGTCGATCCTCAGGTTGGTGTAGAGTGGGGCAGACTCCGTGCCGGAGCGACTGCAGGGAACGGCGTAGGTGTCAAACAGCTCCTTCAGGTCTTTACGGCTCCGAATGCTACAGCACATCAAAACAAGAACGGGGGCGTTCACATTCAACTGATGGAAATATGAAGCCACTCTTGGAGGACATTGACGGAGGACAATGGTATGCTTTTTCATTTTTACATAAGAGCAACATGTTTTGGCGTGTAGCCTTGGTCTTTGTTTTCAACTGAGAGACACTTCAGAAAACCACAGTGTGTCTTTGACAAAACAACCTTGGGAAAGATTGGTTGGATTTGTAAAAGCTTCTTCTGAATGTTTGAATGGAATGCAATAACTGTGCTCTTGTGCTATGAGAATTCTCTCTATTTTGCCAGTGGGAGTGCATTTAATCACTACCAGTGACTGTATATAGACTATAGTTACTGCGCGCTACAAAGAGAGGAGGCTGGAAGTTGGACGGCGCACCTGAAAGACTTGAAGAGCTCGACGAACTCGATGAAACTCATGGTGCTGCCAGAGATCATGAGGTTCTGGAAGCCCTTGAAACAGCCCTTCCCCCGGCCGTGCCAGCTCCTGCTGCTCCACGCACTACACAGGGACAAGACGAGAGGGGATTGGTTACTGTTATGGTTAAAAACACTAGATTTAAAATCTATTCTCGTGTTTTTTTTTTATGTCGTAGATAAAGACATTTAAATAAGGTGGCAATAGTATTCGGTGTGAGGCTTACACTATCAGTATATGATAATAGGTTTACAGATGTATGATCAACTATATACAATATTTCCCCTCTAAGAACAGGTCTGGGGTCAGGTTTCATGTCTTACCCTGGCTGGGCCTTGGTGCTGCCTGACAGGACGGGGGAGGAGAGAGGACGGGAGGGGTTGGAGCTGCCCATACTGGAGGAAGAGGAGGAGGAGGAGGAACCCGGGGTCTTACAGCTCGACAGGGAGAAGGGTCCAGGGAAGCCGTCCTCTATGGGATCAATAACGTACAGGGTGACACACAATGTAAAAATGGTCAAACACAGTGAACAAGAGTCAAAATCGGTCTATTTAAAATCCCAGATATTCCCCTTTTTGAAAGTATTCCTCCCTGTAAACCATAAACTACTGGTATGTATAGACAGTTACGTGTCACTGAGGAATTGTGAGAGGTGGTGTAGTGTAGGGTAGTGGACAGGTTACCTAGCCCTTCCTGGTCCATGCCGTCACACAGCTCCGGCCTGTTCCTGCACAGGGTGTCCTTGCAGCTCTTGGTTTTCCGTTGGAATATCTCGTCATCGGTAGCGTCCCCGCTGTCTCCCTGTGTGGTTCATGAAACACCCAGTCAGTGACCCAGATCTCCACAAACCCAGACAAACACATTTGAAGGCTGTATTTCTCAAACTAACACTGTATTTAGGTATATTTCTCCTAACCCTGGTGAGAGCCTTCTTCTTCTTCTTGGAGGTAGAGATGGAGTTGTGCTTCTGAGCGCTGGGCTTCTCTGTGCCCCCTGTGCCCATGTTCCAGCGCCGGCCCCCAAACAGCTCTATAGCCTGAGCAAGAGTAGGACCCTCGTACCTGCCCTCCTCCTATTGCAGATGGGAGACGAAACAGACAGCAGTCTATGAGGAGATGGCTCACTCAAGGCTAATTGACATTCCTCGCATCTGTGCTGAAGTTACAGGAGGCTCACTGTTTCCCTTTTGAGTATTGATTAACAGGACATTAGACTTCCCAAATCAATTTTACCTTGTGTATTCTAGACTGATTCAATATACCTGCCATCCCATATCATCCACTACACAATCTCAATGAATTAGTATTTTACCTGATAGAGGCTGACGTACTGCCTCCTGAGCCAGTGCAGTCTCTGATCAGGGAACTTCTTCAGCTTCCTCATGGCGTTGACCAGCTCCACCAGACCCTCATGCAGCATGCGGGCTGTGTGCTTGGGGGCCACAAAGTGCAGCAGCCTGTTGTCTGTAGTATGGAGCCCGTAAAGCAGACTGACCCCATTCTCCTCAGCCCTCATGGTGTGACACAGCTTGTTCTGCAGACACACAGCATGCAAGTCCACCCCGGAGTGGCCCAGGAACACAGCCTTGACCACTGAGAGGTCCAGCAGACCCTCCGACAGGCTGTTCACTACAGGTTGACCCAGGCCTGGGGGCTCCGCGGGGGGGCTGCCGCTCTGGGGATTAGCCCAGGTCAGGATGCAGTTGTCGGGCTGCAGGCGGAGGAGGCAGCGAGCGGTGAGGTGGCTCTCCTGGTCGTAATGGATGACGGTGGCTCCCTGCAGGAGGAACTGGTGGACGTCAGGCTGGAGGGAGAGCACGTACCAGGGGATGAGCTCCGTGCCGTGGCCGAAGGCCCGGTGGGTCTCCTCGGTGCCCTGGAATTCCACCTCTTTAGCCTGCTCAGACAGGTCGCCCTCAGAGTCTGACAGGTCTCCCACCACAAACCTAACGGGCGAACAAGGAGGTCAAAGAGGAGCAGAACACCAAACGGTGGATATTTGTGATCGGTTAATAGTTCTACCTCTGCTCTAGGACATATAGAGCGGGAATGATTGTCTCATCGCCACCTTGTTCTATTCAATGAGTGTAACAACCCAGCCATGTCATCTACCAAAAGAAAACCCCTTTGAGGATAGCAAAATGCATTGAATGCAGCCCAGTCTGAACAAACAAAAAAACGCACCATGCAATTGTAACAGCAAATTCGACACATACAAATAAAGCAACGTAAGTTAGTGGGAAAGCTCTAAATGACAATCTGATAACTTACAAGACACGGTTGGAATCTGACCTGCTCCTGAAAGAGCTACGGTAGGAGGAGGAATGAGGGAGGAAGAACAGAGAGAAAAGGTCAGGAAGTGTCTAGCTACAAATAGTTGAGATAAAACAAGTAAAACAGAGAAGGACTGAAAGGATGAGAGGTGTCACATTTGCCCTTATCTTTCCTCCAATCAACATTGTGAGAGGACTTCCACAGAAAACCATTGACTGAATCCAGAGGCCCCGTCGGAAACAAAATGGTGTCATAAATCAGAAGCCTTTTCCACCAAGTAGCCATTAACCCCAGTCTGAGGACAAACAGATCTCCCATGAGGGTCAGGAAACTACACAGCACTGGAAACTGGCTCTTGTTTTCCAGTATAGTACACTAGTACAGGTAACGGGAACTCTTCAGATTTCTACCACAATAATTTATGCCATTCACTTTTCTTTGTAAAGCCAAAAGGAAACTGGAAAGTAGTGAAACTGCCATCTCAACAAATCATTTCCATCATAAATACTCACAGTCCCCAGATAACCTGACATTAAATATGATTCATGAACCTCTGCTTCCTGTCAAGTAACACTTGTCATTGATTATACAGTATCATAAACCAGGTAGTTTGGGTCCTGGACGCTGATTGGCTGAAAACTGTGGTATATCAGACATTATAAACCGGGTGGTTCGAGCCCTGAATGCTGATTGGCTGACAGCCGTGGTATATCAGACCGTATACCACTGGTATGACAAAACATTATTTTTACTGCTCAAATTACATTGGTAACCAGTTTATAATAACAATAAGGCTTCTCGGGGGTTTGTGATATATGGCCAATATACCACGGCTAAGGGCTGTATCCAGGCACTCCTCGTTGAGTCGTGCATAAAAACAGCCCTTAGCCGTGGTATATTGGCGATATACCACACCCCTCGTGCCTTATTGCTTAACTATAATCTACGCTTTACTGTTGCATGTTCTCTAAAATATCCCGTCTTAAAATACTCTTTGTCTTGCAGTTACTGTGCATCCAGAACGTTCCACAAGGCCAAACAGATATTTCATAACAACTACACCTCTGCTGGACAGAACATTCAATTGTGCTCACATTTAAAAAACATTTTAACAAGCTGCAACAATGGCAGAACTGAAGTGGTCCATGGACAATGTCTGCAGAGCTACTGTGGTTCTTACGGCTCTAACTGAACATTATACTATATCTGTCTCTATGCGTTTCTGTCAAAGCTACAGCAGAGAAAGGAGTTGACATTAAAGGGAGCCTGCCGCTATCAGACAGGGTCACCATTCCTTCTGAAAGGGTTGACATTCAAATAAGAGCTACTTTAAACACAACATTTTGGAGGTCGGCTGCGGAAACATCTGGGGGAAAAGATTTAGGATTTAAAGGGGAAGACGTTATTCTCAACTTTCTCAGATTAAAGGGCATTTAAACAGGTGGAATCTAAATCTATCATCCATGTAATTCTGATCTAGAATGTGAAACATTCATAGAAAATCCACATATAAATAACCTTTGAATCAAACAAGTACTGAATATGCTAGAGGGGAGTAGTCAAGTAGAGGGAACGCCTACATGAACGCCATCACAATATGATGGCGAGAGGAAAGGAGCGACTGTAGATTCTCCCTGACACTTCAGGATTTTTCGTGTCCCCCCACAGGTTAAGGTTAGGATTTGGCAATCCTAAAACTCCTAGATCTGTGCCTGAGTACCACTTCTTCCTGATCCAGTCACTTACTGGTTCCTGTTCCTGTCCATGAATGTCTTTTTGCAGGAGGTGGAGGGGCATTCGTGGTGGCCCTCCTCTCCCTCCTCCATCTCCAGACTGCGGTTGCAGGAGCGGATGATCTGCAGGATGTTGCTGACCGTGGCCTCCTTCTCCTGGCTGTGCAGCCCGTCTGGCCCCGCCCTCTGCAGGAAGTGCTGCTGCCCGCCGTAGTCCCCCACAAACTACACAGAAAGAGAAACAGGGTAACGTGAACAATAAAAGGTGGCACTACACAGGTAAAATAGCAACTTGATGTAATGTGTGCACGGTCAAACTGCTCATCTAGGAAGAGCCATCAAAGCTGCGTTAAGAGCGTCAGAGCGATAGCAGGTGTTGTCTGTCCAGCTAGCCTTGTTCACCCACTACGCTACAAGCCTGGGCCTGGCCCACTTCCTTACCTCTAGTGAGTCCTCTGGCGAGTCGTGAGTTGAGTGGCGCAGGCTGATAATGCTGGCGGCCCCATCCAGCGCGTCACTCAGCTCTTTGAGGAAGACGCCACAGAAGGGCACTACCTTACACCCTGGGATGTTAAGGGCACGGTTCAACACTTTCTTGTACTCGGACGAAGTCTCGTGCTGCGCCATGGCATCTTTCAGCCTGCGCATGGTCTCAATGTCCGACTGCTCCATGAACTGCCACATCTTCAGTACTTTACGAGACCTGGAGCAGAGAATAATTCCATATCGATCTATCACACATCTTACTTATGATTTTTAATTAGGTGCAATCTGAATAATGAAAATTGACAGGTGCTGTATGATTACAGCCGGTTGGAAGAAAGTGAGGCGTGTAAGAAATGCGTCTGGAGGACCAAATACCGTAGTCCAGCCAGGAACTCCATCACGGCGTTGTAGTTGCCCATGTTCCAGCAGCACTTGGCCACGTGGACCAGGTAGGAGAACACCGCTCTCTTCTCCTCCATTGAACTCGCAGTCAGGATCAACCAGGTCACCCACGAGCTCACCTGTTAGAGGCAGCAACTCTCACAGTTACAACATCGTCTACTTCAAGACCTGACAATGCTCTGAAACAGCCAGGCTGCGCTTGAAATGGCACGCTAGTCCCCATGTAGTGCACTACTTTCATAGGGCCCCTATATATAGTGCACCGCTTTCATAGGGGCTCTGGTCAAACGTGGAGGCACTCTATAGGGAATATGGTGCCATTTTGGACACACCCTTATAATGAAAGGACGAGTGTTTCACACTGGGCAGGTCAATGTTCTACATCAACAAACGCATCGACAACAGCACCATTTACGATGAACTCAATGAAACGGAATTAGGCCTTATTTCAACCCAGGTTTAGAGGTCAACATCTCTAACCTAACACGAAACAATGCTGGTAGTCGGCTCTACAACAAGTTATGAAACCTCTTGATTGCATCAGGTCTCGTTTGTTGCATACATCCAACCAAAATAGTAGCGATAAGGGTTTATCCAAGTTCAGGCAGAAACCCTGGACTGGACATAACAGTTGGAGCAAATATTTGCCCGCTGTCATGTTGCGGCTAACCCCCCCCCCTCTCCTAAAACAATGAGGGTTACATAAACAGTTCCACAGGCAGGTTCCTGATACTGCAGTCAGGTCTGCTCTGTCCCTATGGGAGAACCAGTCATCAGAACCAGGGCCAGTCAGACTCTCTGCCTCTCTAAAGTCATCCCTGTAAGCATTCCTCTTGTCGCTCTGCTCGGCTGTCTACAGTTACAGATGTAGGATCTTCATTTGAGCCAATTTGCTACAGCAGGAAAATAATCCCGCAGCAACAGGACATGTGAATTGTTTGGGAACTATAATTAATGGAAATATCTTGTAGGGGTTGATTCATTTTTCCTTAGAGCAAATCAAGTATGACATTTTAAAGTTGAAATTACAAACTTTACAAGCCTTCGTAAACCTAAACAACTTTGCATTTCCTGCTGTGCAAAATTCTCAGCAACACAAGAGCAATCAAATGAAGAACCTACATCTGTACACACCCTGAGAAGCCAGTAGGCTTAAAAAAACAACACAACACAGATCCAATTACCGGGTTATGTAAGACATAAAGGGGGGGGGGGGGGGGGGGGGGGGAAGACTTCAGTTTGATTCCCTCCAGAGAGAAAACTTCAGACACTAAAAAGTTACAGCGCCATCACAGACAAATAGATATCATCCGCCTTCTCCTCCCTCGTTTCCAGGAACGACTGACAATGAGAGACGGCACCGAAGTGATCGAGAGAGAAACATGACATTCCACTTCTCCCTCTCCCAAGTGTCTGCAGTACATAACTATTTGAATCCAGACTGTGTTACATTACAGCCATGTCCCTCAGCGCTATAAACAGTGTCGGCGGTGAACATGAAAGCACCGGTAGGCCGTAGATTAGAGGCAGGTGCACTCTGTCCGAGTGGCTGATATTCTAGACGGCACGACTCCCGTCCTCCCATGGATGAGTCCATATTAAAAAGGTGGGAGATCAGTCGGCGGTGATCAAAAATGGTCTCTGCCTGTTATGTGGCGTCCCTTTGATACATAGGGGATACATCAGAATGACAACCCGAATCCACTGGACTAAAAACCCAACGGCACTCGGATTCCAATATGATACCGTATAAATCAAATAGGCTACACAATAACAATGGAAGTATAATTCCAGGAATAAATATTTTGGTGAGATGCCAATAACACCATTTGACCAGTGATCAAAAACATACAACGTGCTTACAATCTTGTTTTCTTTGTCGAGGTTCAGTTTCCCCCATGATGGAACGATGACATAATCAAGGTTGACAGAGTTATTACAAACTCACCACACGACCATTTTGTGTTTGTCAGAATTAACCGCTCCAGACAGCTATTTCGGCTCTAACAGCCTGCCCAGTTTCTCTGATCGGTTCGTGGAACTGGGGCACAGCAGGTAACCACACACATAGTGAGTCCATCTCTACCATGCTGCGGAGGTTATGTCAGACTCGGTCTCTGTTGAGAAGAGTCACTCATTTGATTGTAGCTCCGCCATATGCCCAAAAATGGTTAGGATGCACATTTGGGGAAATACAATTCTCACTTAATAAAAACCAGCTTATGTTAAGCCATGAAACATAAAGATGACATCATTTCCACTCTCCTCCGTGTGCTTGGGACTGACCTCATTCCGATGCTGCCGTAATGTTTTTCTTAATTGTTAATTCTCAAAGTCAATCAGCGTAGAGGGAAGCTCAAAGAGCTCCGTTTAGGAGTGTAATTTGACACTAATCACCGCAGGTGTGGGAAACAAACTGGCAGAATAAGACCAATCAAACACAGTACACCACCGGGTGGTCAATTCCACAAAAATAATAACTAACAATTAACATTACCATGAAGGGAGATCTTTAATAACCTTACACCATAGGGCTCTCCAATCCTGGTCCCGGACAGCAACAATGTGTGCAGGCTTTTGTTCTAGCCCGGCATTAACACACCTGACTCAACTAATAGATTAATCATCAAGACCTTAATTAATTCAACCCCATCCTGCAGATATTTAGGACCAAGATTGTTACTAACCACTCAACGCAGTCACATTAGTCCAGCCTCTCTTCACCAGTCTCACCTCATTGAACCGCGTGACTAGGTCCTCCACAGTGTTCCTCTGGGTCTGTATGGGCATGGCCGGGGCCGACAGCGAGGCCTTGAGGCTGGGGTGCAGGCGCCTGCTGCAGTCGGGGCTGCCCAGGTCCCTGGTGAAGAAGCAGAGGTAGTCCAGGGGTAAGATGCGTCGGTACAGCTGCTGCTCCTGCTCCGTCAGGATGCTGGCGATCTCCTCGGGGAACTGGATCAGGTGACGCAGCTCGACCAGCTCCTTGCTGATGCCCGTCACGTTGGACGGGACTGCGCTGGACGCTGACATGTTGCTGCACAGCTGACGCTCTGAGAGAGACAGACGGGTGAGAGATGTACACAGTAAACTAAAAAGTATCTTCCAACGTCAATTCCCAGGTAATATTAAACATGGGAGGAAAGCTGAACCCCGCTGCTTTTCAGAATACAAAACACGTCGAAAACAAACTCCCTAGATCAGACAAACTTCTAAGTGACTCCCACATTTCCACCCGAGTGGCAGAAGTGCGTGTTTGGGTTTTCGTACAGGAGCCATTAGCCCCGTTTCCAGTGTGTTTACACACCCTGAGAACACACACCACAGCTCTGCTGTCTCTGCTCAGAGATAAATGGCTGTGTGCTCTGTTGGTATGGTGGACCGGGGGACCGGTGCAGAAATACCATAAATACAGGGAATTAGATGCCCCTCTGGACATCGTCAGCCCTCAGCCGCCACACACCACCGCTGGATGTCCTGGGAAACCTTTTGATATGTGCGCCAGGTAGCCATGGCTACCGCAATAACTGGCGGTGAGAAAATAAATAAATAAGTCGGCCATTTATATTGGTTGATTTGTGCATCCGGCGCAGTCTCTCAACTGCTCTCGGTAATGAACATTGTGTGCGAGTGTGGATTTGTGTGCCGTTTACATTGTGAGATTGACGCGATCTATCATGCTGCGGCCTAGAGCGGAGTCTAACTAAACACAACATCCCGCAGGCTGCACTAGGACTTGTGGTAAAAAAAAAAAAAAAAATGCTAAAAAAAAGTCAGACTTAAAAGAGACAGTTCCAACAATAAGAAAAAGGGACCATCCCGCCACTGTTTGGGTAAACAGCTGAGGGATGGCGATAGAGAAATGTAACTACTCAAATTCATAGACAGAGCTATGGATGAAAAGGACTGACCATCTATGAGATCAAAATGACAGTTTTAACCCTGTTTTGAGGCTAGTAACATAAGCCTGTGTTTTTGGATTCTGATGGAGTAAGATGGTTGAACTAAGCTATTAAGGCATTTATAATTTGGGCCTATATTCTGGAAGAATAAATGGCTACATATCATGAATTTAAAAGTCTAAAAATGGACGTAGCCACTGCAGATTACCCCTTTAAAATGATACTGAAGTGGGTTGAAATATATAAAGGGCCCCGCTTTATAGCCAGAACATAATCAGAAAGTTCTAGAACGGCGTAAAAGCAGAACGTAAACAATCATTTGATTAATTCTTATTATTTTTAGAAACTTGATAAAGGGGGCTCGGTGTTTTATTGGGCCCCCATATAACAGTTGAAGCTCAAACATTGCCATTGACCATATTAGCCATTTTATCCTTGCAGTCAATAACACTACTCTCCCTTAAACAAGAGCAGCATTTGTTTCGGTTTTATAACGCTATAAATCATTGACTTCTTATCAAGTTAATATCTCAAAACTAATATTGAACATTTAATTTAAAAAAAGCTGTGCGGCATATGGTCCTGGAAACATTTTCAACAAATCAACGTCTGTTATCATCCATCTCCAACATCTGCTCAATGTCCTCTTTTTATGAGCTACCTTTTGAAGTGGAAATAAATTGCATTTGATTATGTAGTACAATACTCCGGGGCTAAGTGTCTCCCGCTCCCTAATCTTTATGCACGATGCCCTACTCAAAGCACAGCATAAGCCTTGCATAAAAGCCTGGTAAAGCAGGGCTCATGGGAGATTGTCTGCAAAGATCCTGTTTTAGAATAGACCCGGTTGCATCCTAAATGGCTCCTTATTCCTATATAGTAGTGCACTAGGTTTGGCCAGGTCCAATAGGGCTCTGGTAAAAAGTAGTGCACCATATAGGGAATACCCAGGCTGCCTAGGTGGCTAGTCCAGGCTGTAGCCTAATGTACGGTGGGGAGAACAAGTATTTGATACACTGCCGATTTTGCAGGTTTTCCTACTTACAAAGCATGTAGAGGTCTGTAATTTTTAACATAGGTACAATTCAACTGTGAGAGACGGAATCTAAAACAAAAATCCAGAAAATCACATTGGATGTTTTTTTAAGCAATTAATTTGCATTTTATTGCATGACATAAGTATTTGATACATCAGAAAAGCAGAACTTAATATTTGGTACAGAAATCTTTGTTTGCAATTACAGAGATCATACGTTTCCTGTAGTTCTTGACCAGGTTTGCACACACTGCAGCAGGGATTTTGTCCCACTCCTTCATACAGACCTTCTCCAGATCCTTCAGGTTTCGGGGCTGTCGCTGGGCAATACGGACTTTCAGCTCCCTCCAAAGATTTTCTATTGGGTTCATGTCTGGAGACTGGCTAGGCCACTCCAGGACCCTGAGATGCTTCTTACGGAACCACTCCTTAGTTGCCCTGGCTGTGTGTTTTGGGTCGTTGTCATGCTGGAAGACCCAGCCACAACCCATCTTCAATGCAGTCGTCCTGTCCCCTTTGCAGAAAAGCATCCCCAAATAATGATGTTTCCACCTCCATGCTTCACGGTTGGGATGGTGTTCTTGGGGTTGTACTCATCCTTCTTCTTCCTAAAAACACAGCAAGTGGAGTTTAGACCAAAAAGCTCTCTTTTTGTCTCATCAGACCACATGACCTTCTCCCATTCCTCCTCTGGATCATCCAGATGGTAATTGGCAAACTTCAGATGGGCCTCGACAAGCGCTGGCTTGAGCAGGGGGACCTTGCGTGCGCTGCAGGATTTTAATCCATGACGGCGTAGTGTGTTACTTATGGTTTTCTTTGAGACTGTGGTCCCAGCTCTCTTCAGGTCATTGACCAGGTCCTGCCGTGTTGTTCTGGGCTGATCCCTCACCTTCCTCGTGATCATTGATGCCCCACGAGGTGAGATCTTGCATGGAGCCCCAGACCGAGGGTGATTGACCGTCATCTTGAACTTCTTCCATTTTCTAATAATTACGCCAACAGTTGTTGCCTTCTCACCAAGCTGCTTGCCTATTGTCCTGTAGCCCATCCCAGCCTTGTGCAGGTCTACAATTTTATCCCTGATGTCCTTACACAGCTCTCTGGTCTTGGCCATTGTGGAGAGGTTGGAGTCTGTTTGATTGAGTGTGTGGACAGGTGTCTTTTATACAGGTAACGAGTTCAAACAGGTGCAGTTAATACAGGTAATGAGTGGAGAACAGGAGGGCTTCTTAAAGAAAAACTAACAGGTCTGTGAGAGCTGGAATTCTTACTGGTTGGTAGGTAATCAAATACTTCTGTCATGCAATAAAATGCAAATTAATTATTTAAAAATCATACAATGTGATTTTCTGGATTTTTGTTTTAGATTCCGTCTCTCACAGTTTAAGTGTACCTATGATAAAAAATGACAGACCTCTACATGCTCTGTAAGTAGGAAAACCTGCAAAATCGGCTGTGTATCAAATACTTGTTCTCCCCACTGTACATCCTGCTGAGGAGACGTCCTCTGTGATCACACTCGGCGTCTTTCTGTCAGCCTGTGTCACGGCCCCTGTCTGTACAACAATATACTTCAGAGCTGTATTCAGGGTGCTTAAAGGCCATAGGTCAGATCCTCAGGAAAGAGAGTTAAGACCTGAGTCGAGAGAGTTCTTTCCCTTTGCCCCTCTGTGATATTTCCTGTGTGAGGAGCAAGTCGGTAGGATGCTTATTGGCGTGACGAAGGAGAATAACAGAATGTAAACCATTACAAAACCGGATCAAGAGAAGCTTGCAAT
Source organism: Oncorhynchus clarkii lewisi (assembly GCF_045791955.1). Lineage (NCBI taxonomy): Eukaryota > Metazoa > Chordata > Actinopteri > Salmoniformes > Salmonidae > Oncorhynchus > Oncorhynchus clarkii. The sequence goes on from NC_092162.1 coordinate 13,208,675, forward strand.
TACTGTAGCTTGAGCCATGCCATGATGAATCACCTGGCTATTTATACTGACCTGAGCAGAGCACAGAACCTTTACATGTCTGACGTTACTCACTGCTGCAGTGATGACAATCACAACTACAGTAGGGGATGAATCAAACAGGTGCACCAAGTCGGAGATCATTATTTTATTTGATCTAAAACCAGCCCGGTTATATACACATTTCTTTATTATGATAAATTGACTTTACCCATATCGGTCTCATGACAAGGGCCTAACACAACACCCCAAAACATTATTTAATCAATCAAATGCATTTATAAAGCCCTTTTTACATCAGCGGATACAGACTATAACCACGACACCTGACCAGAGTCTCTCTAAAGCCCAAACCACACAACAAATTCATGACATCAAAAATACTGTTTCAAGTCAACAAATCCACATCATTCAAAACAACATTGCAACAGACTGTAGAGGAACAGAAGTCTGTCCTTGGAGCTCAAAATAAAACATGCCATTACAAACCAGGACATACTGTGACCAGCCAGTCCTGGTAAACTAGCCACAGACAGAGACAGGAGTAGCAACAGTCTGTGACAGCTCTGGAGACAGAAACTCTGTGGAGACAAGTGTCAACCCACAGGAGTAGGCTAGCTATAGAAACTGAAGAAATCTAATCACACACACTTGAGAAGGCTGCTAAGGTGCAGGCAGATAGCTTACTGTTGGGTGAAAAGAGCCTCCACACACTCACAGTATAGTCACAGTATACTCCACACTCACAGTATAGTACACACTCACAGTATACTCCACACACTCACAGTATAGTCACAGTATACTCCACACTCGCAGTACAGTCACAGTATACTCCACACTCGCAGTACAGTCACAGTATACTCCACACTCTTACAGTATACTCCACACTCTCACAGTATACTCCACACTCACAGTACAGTCACAGTATAGTCCACACACTCACAGTATAGTCCACACACACAGTACAGTCCACACACTCACAGTATAGTCCACACACTCACAGTACAGTCACAGTATAGTCCACACACTCACAGTAGTCCACACACACTCACAGTAGTCCACACACTCACAGTAGTCCACACACTCACAGTATAGTCCACACACTCACAGTACAGTCACAGTGTAGTCCACACACCCCCAGTACAGTCCACACACCCCCAGTGCAGTCCACACACCCACAGTACAGTCCACACACCCACAGTACAGTCCACACACCCACAGTACAGTCCACACACCCCCAGTACAGTCCACACACCCCCAGTACAGTCCACACACCCCCAGTACAGTCATAGTATAGCCCACACACTCACAGCACAGTCCACACTCACAGCATACTCCACACACTCCCAGTATAGTACATTCCATAGGACTACAGCACTGAATCTTTTGTCTCTAGACGGTTTCATTTAAAGCCCACTTACTGATCAGCTTGAAGTCCATCCTGTGGGAGTGCTTCATGGCTGAGCTGCGGACGGCGGGAGCAGCGTTACTGTTAGCTCCGTGGTTGTTCACACAGCACCGGCGAGGTGCACTTGTCCACATCAGGAGCGCCAGCTGCTCTCCAGCTCTCGTTGCTCTGCTGCTCCCCGAGCTGACACGCTACAAATCTCACAGCCATGCGCCAGCAGCCAGCCCCCCCACCTCCAGCTAGAACACCCCACACAGAGAGACACCGATAGCCCCAACACTCCTCCCTCCCCCTTCCCCTTCCCTCCCCCAGCTCCTCTCTGTGAGGTCAGTTTACATACACATGAAGACTATACATGTCCCTCCACAGAGGGGGAGTCAAGTATCTAAACATGTAGTCTAGAAGCCAAATATGACTAATTACAAAGTGGAGGGAAATCTCAGAGAAAAGGAGTGTACCATTGATTTATTGGCGGTCGTAAAATGGTTTTCAGATAAATATATTCGGATAAAGCTTAGTCACTCCCCAGTCCAAAGGAACATTTAAGTCTGACTAACAGAATATCAAGGTAATACTCAGTGCTGCCAGAATGCATGTGGTAAGCTGGCATTTTCCCCAGCACTTTTCACTTAGGTGGGGCAGCGCCTCAACTTTTCTGATTTAGTTTAATAAAAAAATATTGATGCTAATGTGTTAAAAAAAAAGGCGCAACGTGTGTTTATTTTGTTTTCTTAAACAAATTCCCTCATGATTGGTCAACTCACGCACAATTTCTCTGTCCTTCACATCGGAGTGCTGCTGCAGGCTCTGTGTATGTCTTGAGAAATCCGATTTAAGGAACTCGCGCTCTCCACTTTCCTCTGGTAGCTTATTTATTTAGCAAGCGTGACAGCCACACATCCCCCGCAGTTAGCTGTTTTCACAACGCCAAAATAAATGAATATACAATTTATTTATTACTTTGGGGGGACCTTGCATGTTGCCTTGCAATACGCCACTGATAACACATCATTCACACTACTACTCTCTGTCCCTCTGGCCAGGGTAAACAAAGCACTAACATTAAGTATTTATAGCCCAGTTATTTGTGTTAAGAGTAAACTTGAATTACTCAATAAACACAATAGCTGACAGACTGAGATAATTGTTTTATTAGGCCTACAGTTGCGTAGGGCAGGCCTACACAATGCAAACCTGTATGACGCAAGCTCAGCCTGGTGAGTGCCATTGTCCAATCATGCTGGCTGTCTGTGCAGAGGAAAACCCTCTCCCTGTTAGTCTAGCTTTAAAAAAACAATCCATATGAATTGATGTGAAACAAGTACAGGTTGCCGCAGTTTGACAGGGTTTTCATCCTCCCCAAACCCAGGAGTTTTTCCAGGAGAGTTTTTCAAACCATGTGACCGGATGACAAAAACACTGGTCCCATCATAGCCCATATTAAAACTTTTAACAACTGATAAACACCTTCATACCATATAAGGTCCAGTTTTACCTGGATTGACTACCAGATAAGGAAAAAAACTCTTGGACCCAGGTTTTTGGTTTTTTTCCCCACCACTCTGGGACCTGTGATGTCATCTCTGTAAGGCATGAGGTCATACATCATTGACAGCCTTAAAAACTGGAGACTTCCCCCGTCCATGTCGCCAAATATATGGTTCAAACACACAATGTATATCAACAGCCTGTTGGGAGGAAGCCAAACAGTATTTCCCTGAAATTAGTCATTTAAACCACATTTAGACAATATGATCTGTAAGACAAAAGACTTCAAGCTTCACCCTATTCAGTACACAAACAAAAAAAACTGAACATGGCTTTTCATATCATGACTACTCAAAAGAGAAGGAAAGGCTTAATTGTTTAACCCACACCTGCTTTTTGTCCGTCCACAAGCAGTTCAACATATACAACGCTAGCTGACAACCTGGGCTGACAAGCATCCTCTCTAACCTCTCGCCATGTGGATCTGCACTTCAGACAAAACAAGCGCTTTTCATTCTAGCATACTGGTGGATCTCGCTGTACTTTGACCTGATCTTGACCTGGCTATTCCAGTCAGCATTTTTCTGAAGCCGTTCTTTGCGTTTGCAGCTGCCAGTATGACACACTCAACCCTCATAACAATAACGACGAGGGTGGTTGCAAATGTCCTCAATCCACATACAGCACTGACGTCACCGAGTCTCTCGGTCATCGGCGTGCCTCTGAACATCTAAGTTTGAAACGCCTTTATCAAGTGTTAGAATGCTTCTGATCATTTGGCATGATTTAGAAATATTCTATTAAAGTCCTACGCCCTCACAAATGCCAGTCATAAAATGAGATTGTTCCCATCTCTAAATAAGTCGCTCAATAGCCCTCTACACCTCACTGTATCTGTTCTCTACTTATTACAGTAGATAGTCGCAGTAACACTGCTCTTGGCTGGAAGGCTACAACAGCATTTTAACATCAGTGACCATGTACTGAAGGGAACATGACAGTAACAGTATGTAGCCAATTGGAAGAAGGCCAGGAAGAGGAGAAGACGGGTGGATCCCAAAACAAGCCTCACTGACCTCACCCTTTGAAGAAAGGGTTAATACAATGTTTTTCATATTCCAGAGATGAGAACAAGATCGCAAGGCGGTGATGGACTCATCCACTGTGTGTGGTACAGTCCCAACCACACTCAGCCTCCACTTCAAACAACACAAACCCCAGACTGACATTCTATTATGAAAAGACTCTTCCACAGAGGAAAACATCAACTGGACTCCTGAGGGAGACTGCCGTATATAGAGATCATCATCAATCTGTATATCAAAGGCGACGGATGTGCTTCGGGCCAAATGCTCTTAGTTATCAGAACCGAGTCTGCAAATCAAAACCGAGGCAGGTAGAGTCTACATGTATTCTGCGGGCTTTGACTCAAAACCTTTGCTGTGGATCATACTGTACGAATAAGAGAAGTACTGGAGTAAACTGCTATAGTTTCTAAACCTGCTGGGTGAATACATTCTCCAGTCCATAGCATAGCCTAACATCGGGGGTCTCTTTCTCCAGTCCATAGCATAGCCTAACATCGGGGGTCTCTTTCTCCAGTCCATAGCATAGCCTAACATCGGGGGTCTCTTTCTCCAGTCCATAGCATAGCCTAACATCGGGGGTCTCTTTCTCCAGTCCATAGCATAGCCTAACATCGGGGGTCTCTTTCTCCAGTCCATAGCATAGCCTAACATCGGGGGTCTCTTTCTGCAGTCCATAGCATAGCCTAACATCGGGGGTCTCTTTCTCCAGTCCATAGCATAGCCTAACATCGGGGGTCTCTTTCTCCAGTCCATAGCATAGCCTAACATCGGGGGTCTCTTTCTCCAGTCCATAGCATAGCCTAACATCGGGGGTCTCTTTCTCCAGTCCATAGCATAGCCTAACATCGGGGGTCTCTTTCTCCAGTCCATAGCATAGCCTAACATCGGGGGTCTCTTTCTCCAGTCCATAGCATAGCCTAACATCGGGGGTCTCTTTCTCCAGTCCATAGCATAGCCTAACATCGGGGGTCTCTTTCTGCAGTCCATAGCATAGCCTAACATCGGGGGTCTCTTTCTCCAGTCCATAGCATAGCCTAACATCGGGGGTCTCTTTCTCCAGTCCATAGCATAGCCTAACATCGGGGGTCTCTTTCTCCAGTCCATAGCATAGCCTAACATCGGGGGTCTCTTTCTGCAGTCCATAGCATAGCCTAACATCGGGGGTCTCTTTCTCCAGTCCATAGCATAGCCTAACATCGGGGGTCTCTTTCTCCAGTCCATAGCATAGCCTAACATCGGGGGTCTCTTTCTCCAGTCCATAGCATAGCCTAACATCGGGGGTCTCTTTCTCCAGTCCATAGCATAGCCTAACATCGGGGGTCTCTTTCTCCAGTCCATAGCATAGCCTAACATCGGGGGTCTCTTTCTCCAGTCCATAGCATAGCCTAACATCGGGGGTCTCTTTCTCCAGTCCATAGCATAGCCTAACATCGGGGGTCTCTTTCTCCAGTCCATAGCATAGCCTAACATCGGGGGTCTCTTTCTCCAGTCCATAGCATAGCCTAACATCGGGGGTCTCTTTCTCCAGTCCATAGCATAGCCTAACATCGGGGGTCTCTTTCTCCAGTCCATAGCATAGCCTAACATCGGGGGTCTCTTTCTCCAGTCCATAGCATAGCCTAACATCGGGGGTCTCTTTCTCCAGTCCATAGCATAGCCTAACATCGGGGGTCTCTTTCTCCAGTCCATAGCATAGCCTAACATCGGGGGTCTCTTTCTCCAGTCCATAGCATAGCCTAACATCGGGGGTCTCTTTCTCCAGTCCATAGCATAGCCTAACATCGGGGGTCTCTTTCTCCAGTCCATAGCATAGCCTAACATCGGGGGTCTCTTTCTCCCCATTTACCACCTCAATCCAACCTCGCACGACAGCTACCGGCATCTCAATCAAGTCCTACAAAGGGCTCTATCGGCTTTCAGTTCTGGTATTGAACGAATGCCGTACGCCTTCCCGGACTCTATATCAAAGGAATGCTCCTGCAATTAATATTTGGACGGCAAGGATGGCGAGGGGGCTAGTGACTCAATGTGTCAAAGCCGCATCAGACGGCCTGTCACCTGGCCTCTGTCCAGCAGGATTTTCGTCCGAGCCAGAGGGGGGATAAGCTTACAGCGCTCTCTCTTTGTGTGTGTGGGTGTTACATCATCGTGCTAGACAGGCCCACGGGAGACTTCAAGGTGAAATCATCACTGTAGAGCGTGAGAGAGAGACAGAGAGACAGCACGAGAGACTCTCGCGAGAGACACAAAGAGACACAGAGAGTGTGTGGGCCAGCCAGAAAGAAGGCAGACGTCAGCCAACATCAGATTAGACTAGGAGACAATCAGGGAGAGAGGGGAAATAAAGTACTTGTGCTAATCAAAGGAGAAAAGCAGCCATCTTTGAAGTGCATATTGCGTTTTTAATTTTCTAGCTTTTCTGATTTGAACGAGGTGCAGAGTTGAACCTCAGCGTGACTCACTGCAGGCACTTAGCTAAACTAGGGAGAGTGAAGAGATTAGCGTGGGTTGTTTTTCTCATTAGTTGGCACCATCAGTCTCATCAACACAAGGATTGATATCTAATATCTCTGAATAACAACGTTGGAAAACCCACACTAACAAATAAAGAACTTTAGAGAACATAAGATTTGAACAGTTCTGAATGCTCCAGGCCTTAAGTTAGTGATAAGGTGCTAGAAATAGCTCAATTAATGAGTAGGCTTTTTAGTGATTCACAGGCTTCACAAGTATTGGGTAAGTCTAAAACAACAAATTATACGACCACAGGGCCCAACGTGCCGAGTGCCTGGCCTAGGTTAGACAGACAGACAGACATGTCCTCTCTCACATGGCCCGATGCGGCCAGACCTGAGCTAGCCAGCATGTGGGAAAAATAAGAGAGCAGATCACTGGGGAATACATGACTAATGAGAACCTCTTCTATTCTATTAAACTGCAGTTCAAATATCAGGAGCAACCCACAGGAACACACAGACCTTCCCTTCTGGAACACGAGCGGGGACAGAGAGCGAAGTCAGACAGAAATACAAGCCAATTCAAGTTCTACCTAGGTAATCTGAAGTTCAGACCACTTTCTGTTAAACTGCTATAAACTGTGTGTGGTACAAGATGCATCCAAAAAAGGTTTAGTGTCATTGTAGTAGTCAGTATGCTGCATTATTATGAGGACACAAACCACAGAGGGACTTCTGGGCCCTTCTGAGGGACCTTCTCAGATTTAACAGAACATTGGCTGATCACACACACATACCCTGTATTGTATATTTCTTTCTTTTTGAAAGAAGAGCAAGTTTTTTGTCCATTAAAATACCATCAAATTGATCAGATGTTGTAAATGACTATTGGAGCTGGAAACAGCAGATTTTTTATGGAATATCTACAGTTGAAGTCGTAAGTTTAAATACAACTTAGCCAAATACATGTAAACTCAGTTTCACAATTCCTGACATTTAATACAAGTAAAAATTCCATGTTTTAGGTCAAGTTAGGATCACCACTTTATTTTAAGAATGTGAAATGATGATTTATGATTTCATCACATTCCCAGTGGGTCAGATGTTTACATACACTCAATTAGTATTTGGTAGCATTACCTTTAAATTGTTTAACTTGGGTCAAACCTTTTGGGTAGCCTTCCACAAGCTTCCCACAGTAAGTTGGGTGAATGTTGGCCCATTCCTCCTGACAGAGCTGGAATAACGGAGTCAGGTTTGTCGGCCACCTTGCTCGCTCACGCTTTTTCAGTTCTGCCCATATAGGATTGAGGTCAGGGCTTTGTGATGGCCACTCCAATACCTTGACTTTGCTGTCCTTAAGCCATTTTGCCACAACTTTGGAAGCATGCTTGGGGTCATTGTCCATTTGGAAGACCCATTTGTGACAAAGCTTTAACCCACTGACTGATGTCTTGAGATGTTGCTTCAATATATCCACACAGCATCACGAGGAAGGAAAACTATCTATTTTGTGACGTGCACCAGTCCCTCCTGCAGCAAAGCACCCCCACAACATGATGCTGCCACCCCCGTGCTTCACGGTTGGGATGGTGTTCTTCGGCTGTTCTGGCCAAAGTTATATTTTTGTTTCATCAGACCAGAGGACATTTCTCCAAAAAGTACAATCTTTGTCTCCATGTGCAGTTCCAAACCGTAGTCTGGCTTTTTTAATGGCGGTTTTGGAGCAGTGGCTTCTTCCTTGCTGAGCGGCCTTTCAGGTTATGTCAATATAGGACTCGTTTTACTGTGGATACAGATACTTTTGTACCTGTTTCCTCCAGCATCTTCACAAGGTCCTTTGCTGTTGTTCTGGGATTGATTTTCACTTTTCGCACCAAAGTATGTTCATCTCTAGGAGACAGAACGGGTCTCCTTCCTGAGCGGTATGACGGCTGCGTGGTCCCATGGTGTTTATACTTGCATACTATTGTTTGTACAGATGAACGTGGTACTTACTGTCAGGCGTTTGGAAATTGCTCCCAAGGATGAACCAGACTTGTGGAGGTCTACAATTTTTGGGGCTCATTTATTGAGATTTCCCCATGATGTCAAGCAAAGAAGCACTGAGTATGAAGGTAGGCCTTGAAATACATCCACAGGTATAACTCCAATTGACTCAAATAATGTCAATTAGCCTATCAGAAGCTTCTAAAGCCATGACATAATTTTCTGGAGTTTTCTAAGCTGTTTAAAGGCACAGTCAACTTAGTGTATGTAAACTTCTGACCCAATGGAATTGTGATACAAGTCAAATAATCTGTCTGTAAACAACTGTTGGAAAAATGACTTGTGTCATGCACAAAGTAGATGTCCTAACCGACTTTCCAAAACTATAGTTTGTTAACAAGAAATGTGTGGAGTGGTTGAAAAACGAGTTAATGACTCCAACATTATGTAAACTTCCGACTTCAATTGTACATAGGCGTACAGAATAGAGGTCGAGCGATTATGCTTTTTCCACGCCGATACCGATACCGATTATTGGAGGACAAAAAAAAGCCGAAACCGATTAATCGGCCGAATTTTAAAATGTATTTGTAATAATGGCAATTACAACAATACTGAATGAACACTTATTTTAACTTAATATAATACATCAATAAAATCTATTTAGCCTCAAATAAATAATGAAACATGTTCAATTTGGTTTAAATAATGCAAAAACAAAGTGTTGGAGAAGAAAGTAAAAGTGCAATATGTGCCATGTAAGAAAGCTATCGTTTAAGTTCCTTGCTCAGAACATGAGAACATATGAAAGCTGGTGGTTCCTTTTAACATGAGTCTTCAATATTCCCAGGCAAGAAGTTTTAGGTTGTAGTTATTATAGGAATTATAGGACTATTTCTCTCTATACCATTTGTATTTCATTAACCTTTGACTATTGGATGTTCTTATAGGCACTTTAGTATTGCCAGTGTAACAGTATAGCTTCCATCCCTCTCCTCGCTCCTACCTGGGCTCGAACCAGGAACACATTGACAACAGCCACCCTCGAAGCAGCGTTACCCATGCAGAGCAAGGAGAACAACCACTCCAAGTCTCAGAGCAAGTGACGTTTGAAACGCTATTAGCGCGCACCCCGCTAACTAGCTAGCCATTTCACATTGGTTACACCAGCCTAATCTCGGGAGTTGATAGGCTTGAAGTCATAAACAGCGCAATGCTTGAAGCACAGCGACGAGCTACTGGCAAACCGCACAAAAGTGCTATTTGAATGAATGCTTACGAGCCTGCTGGTGCCTACCACCGCTCAGTCAGACTGCTCTATCAAATCATAGACTTAATTATAACACACAGAAATACGAGCAGTAGGTCATTAATATGGTCGAATCCGGAAACTATCATCTCGAAAACAAGACGTTTATTATTTTAGTGAAATACGGAACTGTTCTGTATTTTATCTAACGGGTGGCATCCATAAGTCTAAATATTCCTGTTACATTGCACAACCTTCAATGTAATGTCATAATTACGTAAAATTCTGGCAAATTAGGTGGCCCAAACTGTTGCATATACACTGACTCTGTGTGCAATGAACGCAAGAGAAGTGACACAATTTCACCTGGTTAATATTGCCTGCAAACCTGGATTTATTTTAGCTAAATATGCAGGTTTAAAAATATATACTTCTGTGTATTGATTTTAAGAAAGGCATTGATGTTTTGGTTAGGTACACATTGGAGCAAGGACAGTCCTTTTTCATGAATACGCACCGCATTGATTATATGCAACGCAGGACACGCTAGATAAACTAGTAATATCATCAACCATGTGTAGTTAACTAGTGATTATGATTGATTGATTGTTTTTTATAAGATATGTTTAATGCTAGCTAGCAACTTACCTTGGCTTACTGCATTCGCGTAACAGGCAATGTTACTAGTTAACTAAGGTTGCAAGATTGAATCCCCGAGCTGACAAGGTAAAAATCTGTCGTTCTGCCCCTGAACAAGGCAGTTAACCCACTGTTCCTAGGCCATCATTGAAAATAAGAATGTGTTCTTAACTGACTTGCCTAGTTAAATAAAGGATAATTAAAGGTGTTCAAAATGTATTTATTTATTTATTTTTTAAAAATCGGCCAAATCGGTGTCCAAAAATACCGATTTCCGATTGTTATGAAATCTGCCTTAATTAAATCGCCCATTCCGATTAATCGGTCGACCTCTAGTACAGAGGCTCATTATCAGCAACCATCACTCCTGGGTTCCAATGGCACGTTGTGTTAGCTAATCCAAGTTTATAATTTTAAAAGGCTAATTGATCATTAGAAAACCCTTTTGCAATTATGTTAGCACAGCTGAAAACTGTTGTGATCATTAAAGAAGCAATAAAACTGTCCTTCTTTTGACTAGTTAAGCAACATGATTTGTGGGTTCGATTACAGGCTCAAAATGGCCAAAATCAAAGCACATTCTTCTGAAACTCATCAGTCTATTCTTGTTCTGAGAAATTAAGGCTATTCCATGCTAGAAATTGCCAAGAAACTGAGGAGCTTGTACAAGGCTGTGTACTACTCCCTTCACAGAACAGCGCAAACTGGCTCTAATCAGAATAAAAAGAGGAGTGGGAGCATAACTGAGCAAGAGGACATTAAGTACATTAAAGTGTCTAGTTTGAGAAACAGACGCCTCACAAGTCCTCAACTGACAGCTTCATTAAATAGTACCCCCGTAAACAGTGAAGAGGCGACTCCGGGATGCTGGCCTATTAGGCAGAGTGGCAAAGAAAGAGCCATACCTCAGACTGGCAAATAAAAATAAAAGATTAAGATGAGCACAGACACTGGACAGAAGAACACAGACACAAAAGAACACAGCCACTGGACAGAGGAACTCCGCAGGAGTGATGGTTGCTGATAATGGGACTCTGTACGCCTATGTAGATATTCCATTCAAAAATTTCCAGCTACAATAGTGATTTACAACATTAACAATGTCTACACTATATTTCTGAAAAATGTGATGTTATTTCAAAATGGAACATTTTTGGGGGCATTTCTAAGTGACCCCAAACTTTTGAACGGTAGTAAAGATACATACATACATGCACTAGCCTCCTATAACACACACACACACCTTCTTACCTTTGAGCATGGCGTGTCCAGTGGAGCCAACGGTTACACTGGGCAAAGTGCTTCGGGCCCCGAGGGCGGCAGTGGCCTCCAACAGGGCCCCGGTCAGATGGGCATACACTGAGGTCCTCTGGGAGCTGGCACGGTACACGTACCTAGGCTGAGTCGGGCATGTCACCCTGAGACACACACATCCAGCAAAGGCTAGGAGCTTCCTGCACGGGTGCAGCAGGTTGTCCTCAACACTCAGCGCATGGTGGATCTGTGGACAGAAGAGAAGACATGTATTTATAAAAAAAAATGTTGTTTGGCCAGATACAGCTAAATTATTCAGAACAAATTATATCTTCTACAATAATGACCTGGTTAACCCTAATTATGGAGACCTGGGTTAAAGTGGAGCTCCTCTAGCTAATAATAATAATTGTGTTTGACCAGATACAACGTTATTTCACAGTAAACAAAATAAAAACTGACTGTCATCACGCTTATAGGGAAGAGCACTCAACAGCTTTTGACATTACCGATCATAGTCTGCTGCTGAAAAAACGTTTGTGTTATAGCTTTACATCCTCTGCTATATTGTGGATTGAGAGGTATAACAAAACACAGACGATGTTCTTTAATGGAAGCCTCTCCAACCTAATCCAGGTAGAGTCGGGCATACCCCAGGGCAGCTGTCTAGGTCCCTGACTTTTTATTTTTTTTACTAATGACCTGCCACTGAGTAAAGCCTGTATGTCTATGTATGCTGATGAGTCCACATCATAGACATCAGCTACCACAGCAAGTGAAATCCCTGCAACGCTTAACAAAGAGATGCAGTCAGTTTAAGAAATGCAAGTAATAAGCTAGTCCTAAATATTTGTAAACTAAAAGCATTGTATTTGGGACAAAACCATTCACTAAACCCTAAACCTCAACTAAAGCTTGTAATAACTAAAATTTAGAAATTGAGCAAGTTGAAGAGACTAAACTGCTTGGAGTAATCCTGGATCGTAAACTGTTATGGTAAAAACATAAATGTAACAGTAGCTAAGATGGGAAGAAGTCTATAGCACCTGGACTACTGCCCAGTCATATGGTCAAGTTCCACAAAGAGGAACATAGGTACTGTAGATCTGTAGTGGTAGAGTAGTGGTGTAATAACGTGTTGTATGACGTACCGTTTAATGTATTTTTATATAATACCCTTAATCTTGTTTGGACCCCATGAAGTGTAGCTGCTGCCTTGGCAGCAGCTAATGGGGATCCTTAATAAATACAAATACTACTCTATTTGAGTATAGAGGAATCCCCTTATCCCTAGCGGATTTGCATAGCATGCATGTTTTACATATGATACATAAACACAGCTGGGACCCTTTTACTATACATATATTATTACCCGACATCTAATTTCTTCTTCTGCAGCCTCAAAATGATGAGCAGGCTGATCAAGCCTTTGGTATGTATAAACAAGGTTTTAAAAGTTAAAATGACACACTCCAACTAACAAATGTAATCCTGGTAATCTTAAATCCACCCGGGGTTACGTAACATTTGTAAAGATCAGAAGAGGTCTTCATAATGTCTTCCTTCTGATATCCAAAGAGAAGGAAAAGAGCTGAGGTAAAGGACTAAATCAACAGCTCGATCTTACTGGCCTCCGAGTGCATTTCATCTCACTCTGAAAACGTTTGTGAAACCAGCTGCCATTATTCTGCCATTACTACCAATCGGTTCCAGGAAAAACAGTTAGCTAAATCTTTGCCCTTCCTCTGAACAGAATGACCCTGCTAATTTGTCCTTGCTCTTCACTAGACCTACAGTATACACATGTACCGAGGTAGCGACTTAAGAGGTTTGAATGAATGGAGGACCTGAGCAGGAAGTCACTTTCCAGCACAATTATTCACTATTGCCAGACAGCATGATAAGGGAATAGAGCATTGTGCGCTCTCAGGTAAGCTCCCAGACTTTGAAGTCAGAGCAGTACTGATGACTGTTACTTCTTAGAGAGACAGCAAGACCTTTGCAGGTTGGGTTTGATTCTATTAAGAAAATATTCAGAATTATTCATCCAGTTATTTGTTATGGTAAATGTATTTTAAGGGCTGAAAAAATGTGATTCATAACATAAACCCCAAAAGCATCAGGTATCTCATGTTTCAATATCATTAGTGCAATAACACCCTCCTCTTGCCTTGTTAAAGCCAGAATTAAGTAGATTATTGTCACGGCAACCAGGATAAGCAGACAGTCTATAATACTTGGCAATTCAATTAGCTGGTTCTCATTTTTTCTCCTCTATTGAAGTGCCGCAGAACATTACATAGCACAGCTTTTACAAAAATACACAGGGTGTCTGAACTGTTCAAGAAAACAAGGGCAATTTGGATGGTCAGGTGCTACAGTAATACCAGATCATGGTGTCTCTATAATGTCGTCCTTATGATATCCTAAAGCCATTTTACATCTGAAAAGGAAATTAGCCAAGGTAAAAGGACTAACACAACAGCTTGATCTTATTGGCTTCCGAGAGCATTTCATCTCACTCTGACAACGTTTCTGTGAAACCAGCTGCAATTATTCTACCATTACTTGTCCTTTGTAACCAGACACATTAGCTGTGCTTGATTGAGCTTACCTGTTGCAATGAAACCAATAGAAAAGTCCAAACCTGGCACTCCAGACAAGCCAAAGCTCAGGTATTTGAAAGATTTCAAACCCAAATAGCATTTCAACCCAGGTCTGACTAACAGAAAGCCCCGATGCTGAAAGAAAAATGGCACACAAAAAAACAAACAAAAAAACTCCTGTTTACGATGAAAGTAGTCCAGAAGTCATGGACCCTGCAGTCACCAGCCCAGATAAACGTTCTGCTCATGGGATGGGTTTCCTGTCTGAAAGGCCAGTTTGCTGTTGTCAGATTTTAAACTGGCCCCTCGGGGCCTGAAATCTACCAGCCTGCACGTTCTGTAAATTAGGCTACAGCAGCCAGTCACAAAATTGTCAAGTTACATTTTTTACAATTTAGTCATTTAGCAGACTGGCTTATCCTGAGCAATTTACAGTAGTGAGTGGATACATTTTAATGCTTAATGTTCTGGTCCCCCGTGGGAATCGAACCCACATGCCTGGCATTGCAAGTGCCATGCTCTACCAACTGAGCCACATGGGACAGCAAAGCTGCGAAGCTCTTGTGCCCTTGTTGCCTGTGTTCCAGCAGCAGATGTATGCAAGAAAACAAACCAAGAGCCACTGTAGGCAGAGTGGTGTCCATTTGATGTTTGCCTGCCTCTCGGTGTCAAACGACTCGCTCTCTCACAGAATATGGATTCATCTTAACTAGTTAGGAAAGAGCCACGCAGGACATTCATTTCATGTATTTATTTAGCCAGAATAGTCCACTCAGTAACAATTGCCACCGTTTTCCAGGTAGTCGTGGGTTCCAGGACAGACCGAGACAGCACAAGTCCATTAACTGGCACTTATTTCTCTGAGCACAACGTCTACTCTACACACACCCAGAACATGGGCCGTTGAGAGGGATTACAACATGTCTCTCTCCAGTCTGCCTGGCAACAGCTTTAGATCGCCGTCATGCCATGCCATTCTAGATCAAAGGGATATTAGCGAAGTGCGGCCTGCATGAACTGTTGAGCTTTTTCCAAGTATTCCTCACTTGGTACAACTGGAAGATGACTACTACTCCCTCGGAGTCCCTTCATACTTCATACACTGGAATGCTGACAGACTCTGTCGAAGACCCAGTGCTGGGAATAAAAGAGAAATGGCCCAGATAGAAGCTCATCACAGTTCATAAACACCTAAAGAGAGCTTCTCTGGTCTGTCTGTCTGGAATCCAGAGCTGGCGTGTGTGTGTCCTCCATGCCTCTTGAGTAATTTGATGGTGTGTGTGGTCCCTGGCCAGAGAATCTGAACCCTGGATGGAAACCCCAACTGCCCTGTATGTGAGACTCGCCCGGCCGTGGCTCTGCAGACGCAGAGGAGCACAGGGAATGTGCCCTGTTTGATGGACACATGGCAGCTGCCTACACTACTGAGACACGTACATCAAGTCCTTACCAGTCTGACTATTCCCATCACACACACACACACGTATGTCAGTCAGTCACACATGGAAACAACATCCGCAATATGGCTCGAAATAGGAGAGATATTTTATTGTGTTTTTCGAAGAGGGGGAAATTCCCTCGATAGTCTCCTCGACTCTCAGGTTTCGTGGGAGAGCCACTATGTATACACAAATTTAAAAAGTGAACAGACATGACTGACCAACTGTCCCAAATAAACTTTGAATATAACCTAACAATATATCTTTGCTTTGTCTCTTAACATGTAAAAATCCCTCATCCATCCGATACCATACTCAAATGGCACCAGTACAGTAAACTATAGAACACATATCAATGCATTAACCCATTATCAAGGCCCAGCAGATTTCTCTGCCTGGCAACCAGCCAGTGAGCCAGCCATTCTGGGCAGTGATTAGCATGGACAGTGCACTAACAGCCTGACTCAGCTGAGCCATGCGTGGGACGTGGCCTCTATGTGACAGTAGTGACCTGTTGATCCTTTTAGAATTCTGAACCCCTCGGTCCTCTGTCATGTGACCCAAACAGAACACAGTTGTCCCCAACATGTTACAATGCTGTGCTGCCTGGCATATGAGCCCCCCATGGTGTGGAAGTGACAAGCAGGGTGGGCTAGTGTTACGGCAAGAGAGAGTGGGGTGGAGTGGGGGAGGTGGATGTATTCTGGATCAAGGCTCGGTGTATCCGCTGAAACCCGTCACATTCAGAGCTCCTCCCTAGTTTCTCAGAGCATAGGGATGCTGGCTGATATGGAATAGTACATCTCAGATTTCACCCAGATGCAATGGACGCAGGGCCGGGTCTAGCCTGTTGGGGGCCCCAAGTGAGATTTGGTTGGGGGTCCCGTCCATCTCGTGACAAAATATTTTGTGGCAGTGCAGAGAAGAATGTAAGTTTTAAAGTTCATTACCTGGAATTGTACCCATTTTGCCATTGGGTGGAGAGACATTTTTGCATATTTAAGCAAATTTCCTGCAATTCTACACATTTTGTATTAACTTATGCCATTTTAATATGATATGAGTGAGAATGACAAACAAAATTGATGAGTGCCTACTGGAGTCCCGGCATTTGTACACGTGCCCTGTGAGGCCAGGTTGGTATTAAGCAATGATTACTATAAGTTTAGATAGCTGGCTAGACTAACTAACAAAATAAAAAATTGTTAGCTGACATGGCTAATTGAGTGACTGTAGTAGGTTACTGACACAAGAGAAAAACTGATGAACAACCTCATTTCTAAATTGCACCTAGTATAGTCTAGTATTCTTAAACGTCCTCTCACTGTCAACTGTGTTTATTTTCAGCAAACTTAACATGTGTAAATATTTGTATGACCATAACAAGATTCAACAACAGACATAAACTGAACAAGTTCCACAGACCCTGGGCATCTTTCTTTTGGTGTTTTTAAGAGTAAGTAGAAAGGCCTCTTAGTGTCCTAAGTTTTCATAACTGTGTCTTTAATTGCCTACCGTCTGTAAGCTGTTAGTGTCTTAACGACCGTTCCACAGGTGTATGTTCATTCATTGTTTATGGTTCATTGAACAAGCACGGGAAACAGTGTATAAACCCTTACAATGAAGAGCTGAAGTTATTTGGATTTTTACGAATTATCTTTGAAAGACAGGGTCCTGAAAAAGGACAGCTATACACTAGAGGTCGACCGATTAATCGGAATGGACGATTAATTAGGGCCGATTTCAAGTTTTCATAACAATCGGAAATCTGTAATTTTGGGCGCCGATTTGCCAATTTTTTAATGTATTTTTTATATGTTTATTTAACTGGGCAAGTCAGTTAAGAACACATTCTTATTTTCAATGACGGCCTAGGAACGGTGGGTTAACTGCCTTGTTTAGGGGCAGAACGAAAGATTTTCACCATGTCACCTGGCCACCCAGCCAATCTTGCAACCTTACAGTTAACTAGTCCAACGCAATAACGACCTGCCTCTCTCTCGTTGCACTCCACAAGGAGACTGCCTGTTACGCGAATGCAGTAAGCCAAGGTAAGTTGCTAGCTAGCATTAAACTTATCTTATAAAAAACAATCAATCATAATCACTAGTTAACTACACATGGTTGATGATATTACTAGATATTATCTAGCGTGTCCTGCATTGCATATAATCTAACTGAGCATACAAGCATGGAAGTATCTAAGTATCTGACTGAGCGGTGGTAGGCAGAAGCAGGCGCGTAAACATTCATTCAAACTAACACTTTCGTGCGATTTACCAGCAGCTCTTCATTGTGTGTCAAGTATTGCGCTGTTTATGACTTCAAGCCTATCAACTCCCGAGATGAGGCTGGTGTAACCGAAGTGAAATGGCTAGCTAGTTAGCGCGCGCTAATAGCGTTTCAAACGCCACTCACTCTGAGTCTTCAAGTAGTTGTTCCCCTTGCTCTGCATGGGTAATGCTGCTTCGATGGTGGCTGTTGTCGTTGTGTTGCTGGTTCGAGCCCAGGGACGAACGAGGAGAGGGACGGAAGCTATACTGTTACACTGGCAATACTAAAGTGCCTATAAGAACATCCAATAGTCAAAGGTTAATGAAATAGAGAGAAATAGTCCTATAATTCCTATAATAACTACAACCTAAAACTTCTTACCTGGGAATATTGAAGACTCATGTTAAAAGGAACCACCAGCTTTCATATGTTCTCATGTTCTGAGCAAGGAACTGAAACGTTAGCTGTCTTACATAGCACATATTGCACTTTTACTTTCTTCTCCAACACTTTGTTTTTGCATTATTTAAACCAAATTGAACATGTTTCATTATTTATTTGAGGCTAAATAGATTTTACTGTCCACATTTTGTTATGTGACAGCCTTGTTCTAAAAATGATTAAATAAAACATTTTCCTCAGCCATCTAGACACAATACCCCATAATGACAAAGCGAAAACAGTTAATTTTTATTTTGGCAAATGTATAGAAAATATTAATAAATAATTCAGACCCTTTGCTATGAGACTCAACATTGAGTACAGGTGCATCCTGTTTCCATTGATCATCCTTCAGATGTTTCTACAACTTGATTGGAGTCCACCTGTGGTAAATTCTATTGATTGGACATCATTTGGAAAGGCACACACCTGTCCCACAGTTGACAACGCATGTCAGAGCAAAAACTAAGCCATGTGGTCGAAGGAATTGTCTGTAGAACAGACAGGACTGTGTCGAGGCACAGATCTGGGGAAGGGTACCAAAACATTTCTGCAGCATTGAAGGTCCCCAAGAACACAGTGGCCGCCATCATTCTTAAATGGAAGAAGGAACCACCAAGATACTTCATAAAGTTGGCCACCCAGCCAAACTGAGCAATCAGGGGAGAAGGGCCTTGGTCAGGGAGGTTACCAAGAACTCCATGGTCACTCTGACAGAGTTCCAGAGTTCCTCTGTGGAGATTGAAGAACCTTCCAGAAGGACAACCATTTCTGCAGCACTCCACCAATCAGGACTTTATGGTAGACAGGCCAGACGGAAGTCACTCCTCAGGAAAAGGCACATGACAGCCCGCTTAGAGTTTGCCAAAAGTCACCTAAAGACTCTGACCATGAGAAACAAGATTATCTGGTCTGATGAAACCAAGATTGAACTCTTTGGCCTGAATGCCAAGCGTCACATCTGGAGGAAACCTGGCACCATCCCCAGGGACTGGAAGACTAGTCAGGATCAAGGGAAAGATGAACGGAGTAAAGTACAGAGAGATTCTTGATGAAAACCTGCTCCAGAGGGCTCAGGACCTCAGACTGGGGCGAAGGTTCACCTTCCAACAGGACAACGACCCTAAGCACACAGCCAAGACAACACAGGAGTGGCTTCGGGACAAATCTAAAATTTGGACTCATGAGACCAAAGGACAGATTTTCACCGGCCTAACGTCCATTGCTCGTGTTTCTTGGCCCAAGCAAATTTCTTCTTATTATTGGTATCCTTTTACTAGTTGTTTCTTTGCAGCAATTTAACCATGAAGACCTGGTTCACACAGTCTCCTCTGAACAGTTGATGTTGAGATGTGTCTGTTACTTGAACCCTGAAGCATTTCTTTGGGCTGGTAACTCTAATGAACTTGCGACTGCACTTGAAGACCCTTTCAAAGTTCTTGAAATGTTCCAGATGGACTGACCTTCATGTCAAAGTAATGATGGACTATCATTTTTCTTTGCTTATTTGAGTGGTTCTTGTCATAATATGGACTTGGTCTTCTACCAAAATAGGGCTATCTTCTGTATACCACCCCTACCTTGTCACCACACAACTGATTGTCTCAAACGCATTAAGAAGAAAATACATTCCACACTTTTGACTGGTACTGTATATTTATTATGTTTGTTGGGTCGGGGACCATTGGCTTTTACACTTCAAATCCTCAGCGCAGCTCAAGCAATTCCTCCAACTGCGTATTAGGAGCCACGCTGGTTGGGAATTTTGGGGAGGTGCGTGTTCGAGCTGTGCGTCCCCCGCGGACGAG
Source organism: Oncorhynchus clarkii lewisi (assembly GCF_045791955.1). Classification (NCBI taxonomy): domain Eukaryota; kingdom Metazoa; phylum Chordata; class Actinopteri; order Salmoniformes; family Salmonidae; genus Oncorhynchus; species Oncorhynchus clarkii. Next base: position 13,228,832 of record NC_092162.1, read on the forward strand.
TGTCTCAGAGTCTAGCTACGTCACTATGGGATGCCGGACTACCCCATCTCAGCGACTGTGGACTATGATTTACACTTAAGGTCTACTTTTTCCCGGTTTAAGAAAGCGAAACATTGTGGAGGAGGGTTAGGGTGAGACGGTTAATGTGCTGTGCTTGTTACTCTGGTGAGGTCGCTGGGAGAGAGGTCATACATACTTAAAGCTGTAAGAATGTCACAGGCCTCGTAAAAAAACACAGATTTCTGATATGTAAAACAGTTGAAAACTTCAGCCAAAACAGCTATAACAGAGGCAATAAAACCCTTTGAGAAAATGTTTTTAATATCATAAAATAGCCCGTCAGGATCCAGTCAGGCAGATGCGTCCCAGCTAACTCTTAAAATTAGGGTTGAGACAGCGCCTCGCGTATACACTCCAGTATCAGCTGACAGGGTATTCATGACATACCTTGCAGACCAGACCACCCTCAGAAATGAGCCTGCTCTGTACTACAGCTAGTCAGCTACGGTATCTCAGCACAAAGACATTCGACCAAGCCGTCCATCCAGACAGTGTAAACCAGACGATCCTGAGACGTAAACACAGACAATCATTCTCCTACTATAGCTGTAAGAACATGAGGACAATCTGAGAGAACACTGTACACTCCTCCACTCTATTCAAAGTCAATAACTGACAAGCCTGTTTTGTATTGTCTTTCAAGCAACAGAGAGACTCTCCCAAACGCCTGTCCTCCACGCTTCCTGTGTCTTCACAAGGTAATGTTTGTCTTTCCATAAGTGGATGTCTGGACTTTTTCAGCGTTGACTAAATATTTTGTGTCCAGGCCAGGCCTTGTCCTCTTACCTAGGATAGGAGAACTGGCTTGGACCTATCAAAAGCATCAATTGATGCTGTTTAGAGAGGCTGATATCGGAATACCTTTCCTGATAAAGGAATGATGTTCTTATCAAAACAGAACTAGGTTATGTAAAAGGCTCAGGGAAATATCCAGGATAATGTTCTGCATTAGCTCCTGGAAACCAAACGGAAACTATGAGCATGAAAAACATGCACCGCTCTTATCCTCTAGGCCAAAATAATACTGCTCAGTTCTGCAATCTAGTGGCAGTTTTCCAATCCTAGTGTCGCCTGTGTGGATTTCTGACTTTCCATGGAATGTTCTAGGTTCAGCCAGGTTAATGTCATGGAACGACATGTATACAGTAACTATAGGGGGAGATGTCGCTTCAGCATCTTTGTCACGGCTGTAGGCTACTCACTGCACTGTGAGTCTAGCGGTTCTGGAATATTCTGTACAGTTTGCTTTAGTCAAACACAGGAAGAGCTAGTCAGCGACTGCAGTTAGCACCCAATCTACACATCTCATTCTGCAGCTCTGACAATACTGGAAATCGTTCCCACAATTCAAGAGGTCCTCGGAGGGACTGTAAATCTGTTCGATGAACACTAACAACAATTGCTGATAGTCTGACCTAGCAACTCCCTTACCCTTCAGAAAGTTCAACACGAACTACGGCAAAGTACTTCTTAGAACTTATTTTCTTGCATTCTCTTTTTTCTTGAACTCAGAAGGCACGCAAAAACACTAAGGCAGAAGGCATAAAGAAACCCCCAACAGACTGTAGAATGTATAAGAGGCCTATACTTACATACAATTAGCCCCCCACTTGTGTGAAACAAGAGATCCAGATTTTCCAGTGGCAACAAAGTTAATATGAAAAAGCTAATACTATCCAGTCTAGGCTCAGGCCTCAGAATATGACCGATCTAAAATGTTTGCCAGGCCAGTACTGATGGACCTGCAGCTTTTTAAATCTAGGCCAAGGAGAAGCTCAATGGCAGAGATGCCATCTGTGGGATCTGAGACTGGCCTGCTGTGGGGAGGAGAGAAGGGGAAGGCTTCATAGTGCCCCATTGAATTTCACAAGGAGCTGTTTCTAACCAATGCGGGGGCAGACCCTCCCCTCCCAACACCACTGTACACGTTTTAACAAGCTTCGGCTTAATTGAGGTGTGCATGTTGAGAGGAGAGAGAGGGGGGGGGGGTAGAGAGAGAAGCTACGGTTCAAAACCCCAAATGAAGCCCATGAGAATCCTTACCATGTTCAGGTGTAGCGTAACATTGACTAACAGAGTGTTGAATCTCACGGCCTTGAGAGAAGTGTAGGAGCGCGCGAGCGAGAGAGAGGGGGAGGCCAGTTCCCTGTAGAGTGCAGAGCCAACCTGAAACCCATTACCAGGCAGAAAGAGAGGGACTCTCACTGCAGCTCCCAGCACTACGTGACCTCATCAACCCGTTCTCATGTCATACATCCAGCTGTTACATTTTGCATACTTACCGTATTTCAGGTATACATTAGGCCACTTGTGAAGTCCATAGTGTACAATAGAAAGTCAACTTTCAATACAGTAAGGTTTAGTACTTTGAAGGTGCTAGTCTGATATCTTCTAATGAGCAGTGTACATGCCATCTTGCTCTTTTAAATACCACACACGTTCTGCCACATTACACCATACGCCAAATTGAATACCTCAAAAAGTCTGTTTGGAAAGAAAAGCGGTTTTCAAATCCCCCCTCAAAACTCACACTATAGGTGTGAATGAACTCACAAGCATCTGAAAAGACCTAACAGATTACAGTTAAAGTTATAACATCAGTAAATGTGTCTACTTACTTACTGTGACTCAGGCAGTCAATGAAGAGGGTAGAGGAGAAAACCAGACCATAACGGATGTAAAATCCTTTCTAGTCAGTGAGGAGACTCCAGATTGAAAGAGGGAGAAAGAGAGATCTACACCAGAGAAGGAAGGAGTAACCGCTCACAGAGCTTTGCCTTTGGGAGGGATGAGGGCACCCCTTATTTGGCTATGACTAGCCGGTTGAAAATGAGAGGCAATGAGAGAGATCTTATCAGAAACTGAAGAGTTGATTTTAAAACAGACTGTGACAGAGGGGTCGGAATTACATGAGCGTCCCATTAAAAAATCGATTGTACGATAATAGTCTGATTAATGTAGGAACCTGATTTCAGAGGTCTCCATGTAATAAGGTCTCTGTTTTTCTGTGAGGAGAAATGATGTACGAGTCACGTCGACTGTGGTGCCTTGCTTCATGCAGGTACATGATTCATAAAGGCCCAATTGTAAAAGTAATCCGAATTTCCGCGAGGAGATCAATTCTAAAATGTTTTAGGTGATCAAGATTTTTTTTTTATTTAAAAAGCTTTGACGGACGCCAAGAGGCCGATAAATTAAGCTTCAATAAACAAGTGATACTAGCAAGAGCAGTGTGATCAATTCTTCTAAGTTATCTCTGTTGCCATGCACCTGCAGCAAGATACACTACATTACCAAAAGATATGTGGACACCTGCTCTTCGAACATCTCATTACAAAATCTTACAAAATCATATTAATGCCCCCCTATGCTGCTATAACAGCCTCCACTCTTCTGGGAAGACTTGCTTCCATTCAGCCACAAGAGCATTACTGAGGTTGGGCAATGATGTTGGCCAATTAGGCCTGGCTCATATTTGGTGTTCCAATTCATCCCAAAGGTGTTCGATGGGGTTGGGGTCAGGGCTCTGTGCAGGTTCTTCCACACGGATCGCGACAAACCATTTCTGTATGGACCTTGCTTTGTGCACTGGAGCATTGTCATTCTTAAACAGGAAAGGGCCTGTTGGCACAAAGTTGGAAGCACAGAATCGTCTAGAATGCTGTAGCGTTAAGATTTCCCTTCACTGGCACTAAGGGCCCTAGCCCTTAGTTTTTTCGAACCACGAAAAACAGCCCCAGACCATTATTCCTCCTCCACCAAACTTTACAGTTGGCACTACGCATTGGGGCAGGTAGCGTTCTCCTGCCATCCGCCAAACCCAGATTCACCTGTCGAACTGCCAGATAGTGAAGCATGATTTACCACTCCAGAGAATGTGTTTCCACTGCTCCAGAGTCCAATGGTGGCGAGATTTACAGCACTCCAGCCAACACTTGGCATTGAGCATGGTGATCTTAGGCTTGTGTGCAGCTGCTCGGCCATGGAAACCCATTTCATGAAGCTCCCGACTAACAGCTCTTCTACTGACATTGCTTCCAGAGGCAGTTTGGAACTCGTAGTGAGTGTTGCAACCTAGGACAGACAATTTTTATGCGCTACACGGTCCCGTTCTGTGAGCTTGTGTGGCCCACCACTTCGCGGCTGAGCCATTGTTGCACCTAGATGTTTCCACTTCACAATAACAGCTCTTGCAGTTGACCGGGGTAGCTCTAGCAAGGCAGAAATTTAAACTGACTTGTTGGAAAGGTGGTATCCTATGACGGTCCCACGTTGAGAGTCACGGAGCGCTTCAGTAATGCAAATGTTTGTCTATGGAGATTGCGTGGTTGTGTGCTCGATATTATACATCCGTCAGCAACAGGTGTGGCTGAAATAGCCGAAGGGGTGTCCACATACTTTGATATATATTGTGTAGCTCAAAAATGTTAAACAAAAACAAATACAATAGTTCTCTATCAAAACGGATTCTACCAGTTTGATAACAACCTTCTGAAACTTGCAAAGCTGAATGCTAATGATGTATTTTACTTAAAAAACACAGATGTGGGTAATATTTATTTTTCTAGTTGGCCTCTTGGGGTATACATAACTATTCCCCAGGCTATGACAAAAAAACCCTGCTCGATTTCACCTTCATGTTAACAAATGAGCTGTTAGATAACCCTGACGTTAGAGATACACCTTCATGAAAATCACAAGGATAAGCATTTGGCGAAACAAAATTACAGATTGAAAAGATAAACACTACTGTGAACAATGTTTATTTAGTAACCTAATTGCTATGTCTAATTAGTCTGTGATGAAATCAGGTCTCAGGTCTCTGATCATTAGTGTGTGGGCCAATCATCCCTCCACGCCTGCAATGGCTGCCCACTCATGTCCCCTGAGACTGTGGGGAGCTGATGAGCGTGTCACCCTGGGATGTCAGGCCACTTGATCCTGCTCATTAGCCAGCTCTGCCCTCTGTTGCCATGAGAACCTCTTAGAAAAGACACTTAAGTATTTCAGCTTTCTGCCACCTCGTGCACACAAGCACAGAATGTCACAATGTCCACCATAATCCCTTACATTTCAACTTTCCTGTTAAAATTATATATTAAGAATTTAAAAAGCCCATACTAACCCCGATCCCAAATGAACATATTGTCATGTTCTTCCCTTGTGTTTTTGTCCTGCAACCTCTTTATCATCAGTACCTGTGTAGCAGGAGCTGAAGACAGACTTACCACGGACCCTTATTCAATCCATTTCATTCAAGTGGAAGAATTAATCCACTCCATGCCTTGTGAGCATCAAAGTGATCCCACGAACAAAGGACTCAGACGCTTGCTTACACATTGAGGCCTTTGATCAATACTTTGTCAAATTAAATGCACTGCACTACAGTAATTAAATTAGGTACAACACGATGAACACTGTTCCCTTGATATGGTGACGATAGATGCTATTCATGTTATCGTTTTAAGGGGGGGGTGTTCCTTTAGCTTTCATGGACCGCGTGAGACTGAGGTTCTGGTTCAGATGATAAGTACTGCCACCATGTGGTGAGTCATGGAAGTACAGCAACAGACGATAACACAATGAATGCGTATACACAGGCAACATTTTTAAGTATTGGACTGCCTGCCTAAACAACGTTGAATGAAGGAGCCTAAAATCTGCAGATAAAATGAACTGATAAAGTCAGAGGGAAAAGGTATCAGGGTGAGGCCATACGTATCCAGTATACAGCCTCACCCTGACTGTGTTCACTGTTCACAGCCAGGGACACATACCACTTTGATCCAGGTGAAGGAATGACAGGAAATAGCTGAGAGATATCTGGTTCGGTATCATCTATTGCATAAAGACCAAGAAATGTGGCTTGGGACCAGTTCATTAGCAATCAAATGCCAGCAACACTTGAGAAGTCCTCCAAAAATACTGCCTGTGGTCACTAGATGGCACCCAAATAGCAGCCATGCTGCTGGCCTACCGGGATATGAGAACGCACTTTCCACAGCCTGTGCTCATGTAAACAATCAACCAGCACAGATGATAACCAAATAACCTGTAGAACTGCATCATCTCTGTAGTAAAAACATCTTGTACTAGTGGGAGTTTGTTATCTTGCCTACTGAATGTCACATGTGAGTGATGAACAATAGCAAGGCTCCACTCTAGGGAGGCCACAGTTCATGAGGTTTATCATGACTAAATCAGACACCAATGCGAAGCAAACGTCTGTGCTCGCATACACCCTTCTGAAGGTCTTCGCTTGAAAAACAAGAGAAAAAAAGGCTGTGTTAGTCCCTCAAGGCACAGTAGCCATGAATTAAGAAATATCAAATGTAATGAATTGACTTTTTTTTTTTTTTTGCAGAGGGTCTGTTGCACAATTTTACATTAGCCTAGATGTTTGGTGCAGTACATCTCAAGTGAAAACGTTGGCATGAAAACTAGCAGTACACTGCAGACAGTAAGGCCTAGCTGCTGCTGTGCTCTCTCGTCTTGCTCGTTGAGCCCAATGACAGCAAACACTTAATTGAAGAACCCCGTCCATAGGTCCCACCCCTACTGTTGACCAATCACCAACTTCGACTTGCCTAAAGAAAAATGTGCGCGCGTACAGCCCCACAAAAATATAGAAATCATCAGCTAGCCAGTCTCTGGGGACCTGAGTGGGCAGCCATTGCAGGGATGGAGAGATGATTGTCCAACGCACTAATTAGCAGAGACCTAATTTGCTATCAGACTAATTAGACATACCAATTATGTTACAACATAAACATAGAATAGATCAAAATGAAAACTATCTGTTAACTTTGTGCTTATCCATGTGATTTTCAGGAAGGTGCATCTCCAACGTCAGTGTTTTTCTAACAGCTAAAAACAGCAGCATTATATGCTGTATATCAAACTGTTTCCACTGGGAAGCATGGGACAGGCTTTAGTCAGTAGCATAAAAACCAATATGTCTCCAGCCTAGAAGAAGATTGTGTGCTTCACAGTGAGGGTAAACAACCAGACAGAAAAACACACACACAAAAGTCTCCTCAGGGGGCCAAAACTCTCCATAGGACAGGACAAGAGGGATGTTCTCTCTGGACCTCTGCCATTTTCCCACAGTAGACGAGGTGATGGCGAGGCCCCACATCTGTACTGTAGTCACTTATTATGGCAGACTAAAGAGGATGTCGTGATCACAGTTCAATCAATATAATGTTAACCACTCAATCCCTAGATAAGGTCACTCGGCTAGCCTAACACAAAGTCTCTGGACATCCCAGAGAAATAGAAGATTCCTAACAGTGATTGTGTGTTTACTCCTCAGCCGGTTCTGTGTAGGAGAGCATCTGGGCAAACAGAACAGTGTAACACTCCCCTAATCTCTGCTTAAGCTGCATCACCCAACTGGGACAAAAACACGCCGTCTCGGCACATTCCACTGGAATGGCCCAACACTCCTATGGAGCAGGGAGAGAATGGAGAAAAGGGGATGCCTAGTCAGTTGTACAACAACTTCAAAGGTGAAGCAGATGCTAAACTACAGGACTGTTTTGCTATCACAGGCTGGAACATGTTCCGGGATTCTTCCGATGGCATTGAGGAGTATACCAGATCAGTCACGGGCTTCATCAATAAGTGCATCAATTACGTCGTCACCAAAGTGACTGTACGTACATACCCCAACCAGAAGCCATGGATTACAGGCAACATTCGCACTGAGCTAAAGGGTAGAGCTGCCGCTTTCAAGATGTGGGACTCTAACCCGGAAGCTTTGGCACAGCGTTAATACAGGGCTAAGATTGAATCATGCTACACCGGCTCTGAGGCTCGTCTTGTGTGGCAGGGCTTGCAAACTATTAAGACTACAAAGGGAAGCACAGCCGCGAGCTGCCCAGTGATACGAGCCTACCAGACGAGCTAAATCACTTCTATGCTTGCTTCGAGGCAAGCAACACTGAGGCATGCATGTGAGCATCAGCTGTTCCGGACGACTGTGTGATCACGCTCTCCGTAGCCGACGTGAGTAAGACCTTTAAACAGGTCAACATTCACAAGGCTGCGGGGCCAGACAGATTACCAGGACCAACTGGCAGGTGTCTTCACTGACATTTTCAACATGTCCCTGATTGAGTCTGTGTTACCAACATGTTTCAAGCAGACCACCATAGTCCCTGTTCCCAAGAACACAAAGGCAACCTGCCTAAATGACTACAGACCCGTAGCACTCACGTCTGTAGCCATGAAGTGTTTGAAAGGCTGGTCATGGCTCACAACACCATTATCCCAGAAACCCTAGGCCCACTCCAATTTGCATACTGCCCAAACAGATCCACAGATGATGCAAACTCTATTGCACTCCACACTGCCCATTCCCACCTGGACAAAAGGAATAGTTACGTGAGAATGCTATTCATTGTCTACAGCTCAGCATTCAACACCATAGTGCCCTCAAAGCTCATCACTAAGCTAAGGATCCTGGGACTAAACACCTCCCTCTGCAACTGGATCCTGGACTTCCTGACGGGCCGCCCCCAGGTGGTGAGGGTAGGTAGCAACACATCTGCCACGCTGATCCTCAACACTGGAGCCCCTCAGGGGTGCATGCTCAGTCCCCTCCTGTACTCCCTGTTCACCCATGACTGCAAGGCAGGCACGACTCCAACACCATCTTTAAGTTTGCAGACAACACAACAGTGGTAGGCCTGATCACCGACAACGAGACAGCCTATAGGGAGGAGGTCAGAGACCTGGCCGGGTGGTGCCAGAATAACAACCTATCCCTCAACGTAATCAAGACTAAGGAGATGATTGTGGACTACAGGAAAAGGAGGACTGAGCACGCCCCATTCTCATCGACAAGGTTGTAGTGGAGCAGGTTGAGAGCTTCAAGTTCCTTGGTGTCCACATCACCAACAAACTAGAATGATCCAAACACACCAAGAAGGTTGTGAAGAGGGCACGACAAAGCCTATTACCCCTGAGGAAACTAAAAAAAAATGGCATTGATCCTCAGATCCTCAAAAGGTTCTACAGCTGCAACATCGAGAGAATCCTGACTGGTTGCATCACTGCCTGGTACGACAATTGCTCGGCCTCCGACCGCAAGGCACTACAGAGGATAGTGCGTATGGCCCAGTACATCACTGCCATCCAGGACCTATACACCAGGCGATGTCAGAGGAAGGCCCTAAAAATTGTCAAAGACCCCAGCCACCCGTCACAGACTGTTCTCTCTACTACCGCATGGCAAGTGGTACCGAAGTGCCAAGTCTAGGACAAAAAGGCTTCAACAGTTGGCTAACTGGGCTATCTGCACTGTGTCCCACCACCCACCACCCGCCAACCCCTCTTCTACGCTACTGAAACTCTCTGTTTATCATATATGCATAGTCACTTTAACCATATCTACATGTGCATACTACCTCAATCAGCCTGACTAACCGGTGTCTGTATGTAGCCTCGCTACCGTATACAGCCTTGCACCGTATATAGCCTCGCTACTGTTATTTTTCACTGTCTTTTTTACTGTTGTTTTATTTCTTTACTTACCTATTGTTCACCTAATACCTTTTGGACTGTTGTTTAGAGCCTGTAAGTAAGCATTTCACTGTAATTTCTACACTTGTTGTATTCAGCACGTAACAAATAAACTTTGATTTGAACAAGGCATTCAACTGAAATGTGTCTTCCACATTTAACCCAACCCCTCTGAATCAGAGAGGTGCGGGTGGCTGCCATAATCAACATCCACGTCTTCGGCCGCTGGGGGAACAGTGGGTTAACTGCCTTGTTCACAATAGATTTTTACTTCAGGGATTCGATCCAGCAACCTTTCGGTTACTGGCCCAACGCTCTAACCACTAGGCTGCCTCCATAGGGAAGTTAGTCAGCGGCCTAGAGATGGTCCCAGACCCGGAGGCTTCCCTGTACTGAAGACTAATTACAAAAATGTCATTTTGAAGTTTACTGTGTGTGTGTCCATTTCTGCTGGGCTTACACTAGGGCTGTGGCGGTCAACATTTTGTCCTCCGGTTATTGTCATTTAAAAAACTGCCAGTGTCACGCTAATTGACTTTTAATTAACAAGCTGATTGCATGGCTGTGTGCTCAATTTTACATACCTGTCAGAAACAGGGGTGGCTGAAATAGCCAAATTCAGTCATTTGAAGGGGTGTTCAAACTTGGTATATACAGTGGGGAGAACAAGTATTTGATACACTGACGATTTTGCAGGTTTTCCTACTTACAAAGCATGTAGAGGTCTGTAATTTTAATCATAGGTACACTTCAACTGTGAGAGACGGAATCTAAAACAAAAATCCTGAAAATCACATTGTATGATTTTTAAGTAATTAATTTGCATTTTATTGCATGACATAAGTATTTGATACATCAGAAAAGCAGAACTTAATATTTGGTACAGAAATCTTTGTTTGCAATTACAGAGATTATACGTTTCCTGTAGTTCTTGACCAGGTTTGCACACACTGCAGCAGGGATTTTGGCCCACTCCTCCATACAGACCTTCTCCAGATCCTTCAGGTTCGGGGGCTGTCGCTGGGCAATACGGACTTTCAGCTCCCTCCAAAGATGTTCTATTGGATTCAGGTCTGGAGACTGGCTAAGCCACTCCAGGACCTTGAGATGCTTCTTACGGAGCCACTCCTTAGTTGCCCTGGCTGTGTGGTTCAGGTCGATGTCATGCTGGAAGACCTAGCCACGACCCATCTTCAATGCTCTTACTGAGGGAAGGAGGTTGTTGGCCAAGATCTCACGATACATGGCCCCATCCATCCTCCCCTCAATACGGTGCAGTCGTCCTGTCCTTTTTACAGAAAAGCATCCCCACAGAATGATGTTTCCACCTCCATTTTTCACATTTGGGAGGGTGTTCTTGGGGGTTGTACTCATCCTCCTTCTTCCTCCAAACACGGCAAGTGGAGTTTAGACCAAAAAGCTCTATTTTTGTCTCATCAGACCATATGACCTTCTCCCATTCCTCCTCTGGATCATCCAGATGGTCATTGGCAAACTTCAGACGGGCCTGGACATGCGCTGGCTTGAGCAGGGGGACCTTGCGTGCGCTGCAGGATTTTAATCCATGACGGTGTAGTGTGTTACTAATGGTTTTCTTTGAGACTGTGGTCCCAGCTCTCTTCAGGTCATTGACCAGGTCCTGCCGTGTAGTTCTGGGCTGATCCCTCACCTTCCTCATGATCATTGATGCCCCACGAGGTGAGATCTTGCATGGAGCCCCAGACCGAGGGTGATTGACCGTCATCTTGAACTTCTTCCATTTTCTAATAATTGCGCCAACAGTTGTTGCCTTCTCACCAAGCTGCTTGCCTATTGTCCTGTAGCCAATCCCAGCCTTGTGTAGGTCTACAATTTTATCCCTGATGTCCTTACACAGCTCTCTGGTCTTGGCCATTGTGGAGAGGTTGGAGTCTGTTTGATTGAGTGTGTGGACAGGTGTCTTTTATACAGGTAACGAGTTCAAACAGGTGCAGTTAATACCGGTAATGAGTGGAGAACAGGCGGGCTTCTTAAAGAAAAACTAACAAGTCTGTGAGAGACGGAATTCTTACTGGTTGGTAGGTGATCAAATACTTACAGTGGGGCAAAAAAGTATTTAGTCAGCCACCAATTGTGCAAGTTCTCCCACTTAAAAAGATGAGAGACCTGTAATTTTCATAATAGGTACACTTCAACTATGACAGACAAATTGAGAAAAAGAAATCCAGAAAATCACATTGTAGGATTTTTTATGAATTTATTTACAAATTATGGTGGAAAATAAGTATTTGGTCACCTACAAACAAGCAAGATTTCTGGCTCTCACAGACCTGTAACTTCTTCTTTAAGAGGCTCCTCTGTCCTCCACTCGTTACCTGTATTAATGGCACCTGTTTGAACTTGTTATCAGTATAAAAGACACCTGTCCACAACCTCAAAACAGTCACACTCCAAACTCCACTATGGCCAAGACCAAAGAGCTGTCAAAGGACACCAGAAACAAAATTGTAGACCTGCACCAGGCTGGGAAGACGGAATCTGCAATAGGTAAGCAGCTTGGTTTGAAGAAATCAACTGTGGGAGCAATTATTAGGAAATGGAAGACATACAAGACCACTGATAATCTCCCTCGATCTGGGGCTCCACGATCCAAGATCTCACGCCGTGGGGTCAAAATGATCACAAGAACGGTGAGCAAAAATTCCAGAACCACATGGGGGGACCTAGTGAATGACCTGCAGAGAGCTGGGACCAAAGTAACAAAGCCTCAGTAACACACTATGCCGCCAGGGACTCAAATCCTGCAGTGCCAGACGTGTCCCCCTGCTTAAGCCGTACATGTCCAGGCCCGTCTGAAGTTTGCTAGAGAGCATTTGGATGATCCAGAAGAAGATTGGGAGAATGTCATATGGTCAGATGAAATCAAAATATAACTTTTTGGTAAAAACTCAACTTGTTGGGGCCTCCCGGGTGGCGCAGTGGTTAAGGGCGCTGTACTGCAGCGCCAGCTGTGCCATCAGAGTCCTGGGTTCGCGCCCAGGCTCTGTCGTAACCGGCCGCGACCGGGAGGTCCGTGGGGCGACGCACAATTGGCCTAGCGTCGCCCGGGTTAGGGAGGGCTTGGTCGGTAGGGGTGTCCTTGTCTCATCGCGCACCAGCGACTCCTGTGGCGGGCTGGGCGCAGTGTACGCTAGCCAAGGTGGCCAGGTGCACGGTGTTTCCTCCGGCGCATTGGTGCGGCTGGCTTCCGGGTTGGATGTGCGCTGTGTTAAAGAAGCAGCGGCTTGGTTGGTTGTGTATCGGAGGACGCATGACTTTCAACCTTCGTCTCTCCCGAGCCCGTACGGGAGTTGTAGCGATGAGACAAGATAGTAGCTACTACAACAATTGGATACCATGAAATTGGGGAGAAAAAGGGGTAAAATTCAAAAAAAAAACTCAACTTGTCGTGTTTGGAGGACAAAGAATGCTGAGTTGCATCCAAAGAACACCATACCTACTGTGAAGCATGGGGGTGGAAACATCATGCTTTGGGGCTGTTTTTCTGCAAAGGGACCAGGACGACTATCCAAGGAAAGAATGAATGGGGCCATGTATCGTGAGATTTTGAGTGAAAACCTCCTTCCATCAGCAAGGGCATTGAAGATGAAACGTGGATGGGTCTTTCAGCATTACAATGATCCCAAACACACACAACGAAGGAGAAGCATTTCAAGGTCCTGGATTGGCCTAGCTGGTCTCCAGATCTCAACCCCATAGAAAATCTTTGGAGGGAGTTGAAAGTCCGTGTTGCCCAGCAACAGCCCCAAAACATCACTGCTCTAGAGGAGATCTGCATGGAGGAATGGGCCAAAATACCAGCAACAGTGTGTGAAAACATTGTGAAGACTTACAGAAAATGTTTGACCTCTGTCATTGCCAACAAAAGGTATATAACAAAGTATTGAGATAAACTTTGGTTATTGACCAAATACTTATTTTCCACCATAATTTGCAAATTAATTAATTAAAAAATCCTACAATGTGATTTTTTTTCTCATTTTGTCTGTCATAGTTGAAATGTACCTACGATGAAAATTACAGGCCTCTCTCATCTTTTTAAGTGGGAGAACTTGCACAATTGGTGGCTAACTAAATACTTTTTTGCCCCACTGTATGTCATGCAATAAAATACAAATTAATTACTTAGAAATCATACAATGTGATTTTCTGGATTTCTGTTTTAGATTCCGTCTCTCACAGTTGAAGTGTACCTATGCTAAAAAATTACAGACCTCTACATGCTTTAAGTAGTAAAACTGCAAAATCGTCAGTGTATCAAATACTTGTTCTCCACACTGTATAGCGTACCTTTGAAAACATTTTAAAAAGTAGAGGCGTTGATCAGAAAACCAGTCAGTATCTGGTGTGACCATAATTTCCCGCTTGCAGACGAGAGACGGAATCTAAAACAAAAATCCTGAAAATCACATTGTATGATTTTTAAGTAATTAATTTGCATTTTATTGCATGACATAAGTATTTGATACATCAGAAAAGCAGAACTTAATATTTGGTACAGAAATCTTTGTTTGCAATTACAGAGATTATACGTTTCCTGTAGTTCTTGACCAGGTTTGCACACACTGCAGCAGGGATTTTGGCCCACTCCTCCATACAGACCTTCTCCAGATCCTTCAGGTTCGGGGGCTGTCGCTGGGCAATACGGACTTTCAGCTCCCTCCAAAGATGTTCTATTGGATTCAGGTCTGGAGACTGGCTAAGCCACTCCAGGACCTTGAGATGCTTCTTACGGAGCCACTCCTTAGTTGCCCTGGCTGTGTGGTTCAGGTCGATGTCATGCTGGAAGACCTAGCCACGACCCATCTTCAATGCTCTTACTGAGGGAAGGAGGTTGTTGGCCAAGATCTCACGATACATGGCCCCATCCATCCTCCCCTCAATACGGTGCAGTCGTCCTGTCCTTTTTACAGAAAAGCATCCCCACAGAATGATGTTTCCACCTCCATTTTTCACATTTGGGAGGGTGTTCTTGGGGGTTGTACTCATCCTCCTTCTTCCTCCAAACACGGCAAGTGGAGTTTAGACCAAAAAGCTCTATTTTTGTCTCATCAGACCATATGACCTTCTCCCATTCCTCCTCTGGATCATCCAGATGGTCATTGGCAAACTTCAGACGGGCCTGGACATGCGCTGGCTTGAGCAGGGGGACCTTGCGTGCGCTGCAGGATTTTAATCCATGACGGTGTAGTGTGTTACTAATGGTTTTCTTTGAGACTGTGGTCCCAGCTCTCTTCAGGTCATTGACCAGGTCCTGCCGTGTAGTTCTGGGCTGATCCCTCACCTTCCTCATGATCATTGATGCCCCACGAGGTGAGATCTTGCATGGAGCCCCAGACCGAGGGTGATTGACCGTCATCTTGAACTTCTTCCATTTTCTAATAATTGCGCCAACAGTTGTTGCCTTCTCACCAAGCTGCTTGCCTATTGTCCTGTAGCCAATCCCAGCCTTGTGTAGGTCTACAATTTTATCCCTGATGTCCTTACACAGCTCTCTGGTCTTGGCCATTGTGGAGAGGTTGGAGTCTGTTTGATTGAGTGTGTGGACAGGTGTCTTTTATACAGGTAACGAGTTCAAACAGGTGCAGTTAATACCGGTAATGAGTGGAGAACAGGCGGGCTTCTTAAAGAAAAACTAACAAGTCTGTGAGAGACGGAATTCTTACTGGTTGGTAGGTGATCAAATACTTACAGTGGGGCAAAAAAGTATTTAGTCAGCCACCAATTGTGCAAGTTCTCCCACTTAAAAAGATGAGAGACCTGTAATTTTCATAATAGGTACACTTCAACTATGACAGACAAATTGAGAAAAAGAAATCCAGAAAATCACATTGTAGGATTTTTTATGAATTTATTTACAAATTATGGTGGAAAATAAGTATTTGGTCACCTACAAACAAGCAAGATTTCTGGCTCTCACAGACCTGTAACTTCTTCTTTAAGAGGCTCCTCTGTCCTCCACTCGTTACCTGTATTAATGGCACCTGTTTGAACTTGTTATCAGTATAAAAGACACCTGTCCACAACCTCAAAACAGTCACACTCCAAACTCCACTATGGCCAAGACCAAAGAGCTGTCAAAGGACACCAGAAACAAAATTGTAGACCTGCACCAGGCTGGGAAGACGGAATCTGCAATAGGTAAGCAGCTTGGTTTGAAGAAATCAACTGTGGGAGCAATTATTAGGAAATGGAAGACATACAAGACCACTGATAATCTCCCTCGATCTGGGGCTCCACGATCCAAGATCTCACGCCGTGGGGTCAAAATGATCACAAGAACGGTGAGCAAAAATTCCAGAACCACATGGGGGGACCTAGTGAATGACCTGCAGAGAGCTGGGACCAAAGTAACAAAGCCTCAGTAACACACTATGCCGCCAGGGACTCAAATCCTGCAGTGCCAGACGTGTCCCCCTGCTTAAGCCGTACATGTCCAGGCCCGTCTGAAGTTTGCTAGAGAGCATTTGGATGATCCAGAAGAAGATTGGGAGAATGTCATATGGTCAGATGAAATCAAAATATAACTTTTTGGTAAAAACTCAACTTGTTGGGGCCTCCCGGGTGGCGCAGTGGTTAAGGGCGCTGTACTGCAGCGCCAGCTGTGCCATCAGAGTCCTGGGTTCGCGCCCAGGCTCTGTCGTAACCGGCCGCGACCGGGAGGTCCGTGGGGCGACGCACAATTGGCCTAGCGTCGCCCGGGTTAGGGAGGGCTTGGTCGGTAGGGGTGTCCTTGTCTCATCGCGCACCAGCGACTCCTGTGGCGGGCTGGGCGCAGTGTACGCTAGCCAAGGTGGCCAGGTGCACGGTGTTTCCTCCGGCGCATTGGTGCGGCTGGCTTCCGGGTTGGATGTGCGCTGTGTTAAAGAAGCAGCGGCTTGGTTGGTTGTGTATCGGAGGACGCATGACTTTCAACCTTCGTCTCTCCCGAGCCCGTACGGGAGTTGTAGCGATGAGACAAGATAGTAGCTACTACAACAATTGGATACCATGAAATTGGGGAGAAAAAGGGGTAAAATTCAAAAAAAAAACTCAACTTGTCGTGTTTGGAGGACAAAGAATGCTGAGTTGCATCCAAAGAACACCATACCTACTGTGAAGCATGGGGGTGGAAACATCATGCTTTGGGGCTGTTTTTCTGCAAAGGGACCAGGACGACTATCCAAGGAAAGAATGAATGGGGCCATGTATCGTGAGATTTTGAGTGAAAACCTCCTTCCATCAGCAAGGGCATTGAAGATGAAACGTGGATGGGTCTTTCAGCATTACAATGATCCCAAACACACACAACGAAGGAGAAGCATTTCAAGGTCCTGGATTGGCCTAGCTGGTCTCCAGATCTCAACCCCATAGAAAATCTTTGGAGGGAGTTGAAAGTCCGTGTTGCCCAGCAACAGCCCCAAAACATCACTGCTCTAGAGGAGATCTGCATGGAGGAATGGGCCAAAATACCAGCAACAGTGTGTGAAAACATTGTGAAGACTTACAGAAAATGTTTGACCTCTGTCATTGCCAACAAAAGGTATATAACAAAGTATTGAGATAAACTTTGGTTATTGACCAAATACTTATTTTCCACCATAATTTGCAAATTAATTAATTAAAAAATCCTACAATGTGATTTTTTTTCTCATTTTGTCTGTCATAGTTGAAATGTACCTACGATGAAAATTACAGGCCTCTCTCATCTTTTTAAGTGGGAGAACTTGCACAATTGGTGGCTAACTAAATACTTTTTTGCCCCACTGTATGTCATGCAATAAAATACAAATTAATTACTTAGAAATCATACAATGTGATTTTCTGGATTTCTGTTTTAGATTCCGTCTCTCACAGTTGAAGTGTACCTATGCTAAAAAATTACAGACCTCTACATGCTTTAAGTAGTAAAACTGCAAAATCGTCAGTGTATCAAATACTTGTTCTCCACACTGTATAGCGTACCTTTGAAAACATTTTAAAAAGTAGAGGCGTTGATCAGAAAACCAGTCAGTATCTGGTGTGACCATAATTTCCCGCTTGCAGTGTGACACATTTCCATTGCATAAAGTTGATCAAGCTGTTGATTGTGGCCTGTGAAATGTTGTCCCACTCCTCTTCAATGGCTGTACGAAGTTGCTGGATATTGACGGGAACTGAAACACTGTCGTACACGTAGATCCAGAGCATCCCCAACATGCTCAAATGCCTGACATATGTAAATGTAGGATTATTTATTAATTATTTGTTTTGCAAACATTTCTAAAAACCTGTATTTGCCTTGTCATTATGGAGTATTGTGTGTAGATTGAGGGGGGGGGGGGGGGGGGGTAATTTCATCAATTTTAGTGTAAGGCTGTAATATAACAAAATGAAGAAAAAGTCAAGGTGTCTGAATACTTAACGAATGGAATGCACTGCAAGCGTGTGTATAAGCTCTAATACGCATATGGGTGTTTTAAATAAATGCTTTGGTAGTTTTAATCATCACCTTAGAAAGCGCTGTCCATTTTATTGTGTTAGGCTTTGAAACAACATCCACAACGACCATGTTTCACACTAATTTTCAACCTGCATTTCTAATCGAGGACCAGGCCATTAGGACCTGATGGAGGGACAATAGAGCCCAGAGGACCAGGCCATTAGGACCTGATGGAGGGACAATAGAGCCCCGAGGACCAGGCCATTAGGACCTGATGGAGGGACAATAGAGCCCCGAGGACCAGGCCATTAGGACCTGATGGAGGGACAATAGAGCCCCGAGGACCAGGCCATTAGGACCTGATGGAGGGACAATAGAGCCCCGAGGACCAGGCCATTAGGACCTGATGGTCATTAGCAAGTTGGGTACTACCAACGCATGTCCAGAGTACATAAGAAGAGATTACCATGAATGTTACTGTGGTCATGACATATTACTTCCGGTGGTAATATGGTCACCGCAACAGTCCTACCTGACACTAACAACCATAACACATCTTACTAATTTCCTGGTATTTATTAGTCTTGAGCTAATCACAGTGGGTCAAACAGCAGCCTTCGAAGATTGTTGATTCAAGCTTTAGGTTTCTGGAAGCAGGAAGTTGTCTTTAATTTACCCTTCTTTAGAACCTGCCCCTGTTGGCTCTTCCCTCTACTTAACGAGGTCGGTAGATTTGCTGGAACAGTTAGCTGTAATGCAATGACTTCAGTGTTTTTCTTCGATGTAAAACCATTGATCTATTTTAAAAGGCCTTCTTCCTATCTAACCAACCAGCTAGTAGCTACATTACTGAAACCGCACACATTCAGCTATGTGCACGCACACAGAGCCGATACCACCGACTCCGATCCCTTTTATTACTTTTCTTACTAAGAGAAACTAGAGAAAGCCATGGAGGTCTGGCTAAACAATTATAGGACCAGTTTTTAGCCACTTCCCCTCTCTGTCACTGGGTCCCTCTTTTCTCAGTCTCAAAAGGCTCTGACTGAGAAGCCTGGTCAGTGACATTGGTGAGCATCCTTATCAGCCAATCCTGTAATTCTTATTCTCTTGACAGGGCCCGAGTTATCCGTCTACCACACAGACAGGAAGTGCTGTGGACATGAGGGTTATTCACGACTGTTTTTGTTATTCAAACTGCAGACTTGATTCCTGTAGTTAAGGGGAGAAGAAGAAAAAAAAAAGTGACAAAATCACATGTGTAATTCTCACATTCATGTCAAAGTTCAGATTTCAATATATTAGTCATAGCCTTTTGGAAATCCCCCTCAATACAATGTACTGAAGACTGTTACGCTTATCAGTTTATTCACATACAATATTTAACAGCTGTGTGCTATCTATTTGTCTAGGTTCCTTTTATTGCGGGAAGGGTTTCACTCCACTGCTTATTTTGTAGTATACTATATATACACACACTGTAGCATCCCTCGCTCATGTGCAGTACTTACTATAGAATTATTATTATCCACAAAAAAATAAAAACACCGTAGTAAATACTTCAGTAATGTCAACAAAAACACTTTTGTAACTATAATAAACACTAAAGTATTTAAATGTGCATATACCCTGCCCATTCCCCTACCCCATATCCCAATTTGTGGCTCCCATAAGTGAGAAACCTACATGTCAGGTATAGACCATATAATGGGTTCCCTACAGATGATAGAAAATAGCAGAAGAGTTCAAGTCTGTTCACAACCCAGTTCTTCCAACCTACAGGTTATGTCAAATTAGATTGTTTTGTATTCCTCCAATAGGTTTCCTCAAGGAGAAAGCCTCCACTTCTTTGTCAAAGATAATACAAAAACACTACAGTGATGTCCTCAAATTCAATACAGTAAAAACTACAGTATACTACAATCTGAAAAAAACTGACATTAAGTGACAATTACTATATAGTTATTTTACTTAAGTATTTATACTATAGTTAACTGTAAATACTACAGCATAGTCTGCAAAAAAAACTAGTGAATACTATAATACTTATACCATAAAATACAGTACTTTTTTATGTGGGCTTCGCTGAAAACACAAGTTTAACTTACTGTAGCTTCATACCAGTCTTAAGCAAACATCTTAGGATCACGTTTATTCCCACACTGGCCAATGTAAATTAATGACACAGGGTCTCGCGTGGGAGAACTATCCCCAAAGATTACACAAGACAGTGGGGTCATAGTGCTTTAAGAGGTCAGCTGAAGTTTGCATTTCCATCCCGTCAAAATGTTTTGCACCAGTGCTAATTTGAAAACAGCATTTTTACAGGCTACTTTCCGGGAAGCAACCAACTCTTCTCGCCATGCCCTCCGGCCACTAGTACATCTGTTGCCAGGAGGTGCATGTGCAAACTTACAAAAGAGATGTGTTGACATGACAAACTGCTTTGGGGGAAATGAAAGGATTTGGTCCAATCTAAATTGGTAGGATCCTTAAGAGCAAACAATAAAAGGCACCATCTTAAGGATGTTTGATCCTGAGGGCAGGTGAGCTGGGAGTGTTTTTTTACAGGTAAGCACACTCATGGTGATGAATTACAGACCTGCAAATAAAGCTACTGAGAAGGTCTCGTTTGAATAAAATCAACATGGAAACTTGCAAAGTAACCAATAAAGTTTGCATTGGGAGGCTGATCTCGTGTCAATTTGCAAATAAATGCAAATGGACATTCAAACTTAAGACAAAGATGAGCTACCAACTTTCAACTACAAACTAGCTTGGTGCCTCACACAACTAACGTTTGTTAACCTACTAGCCCAGCTACAGTGCCTTTGGAAAGTATTCAGACTCGTGACTTTATCCACATTTTGTTACGTTACAGCCTTATTCTAAAATTGATTATTTTCTCTTTTTTTTAAGTCCCTCATTCTACACATAATACCCCATAATGACAAAGCAATTTTTGCTTTTTTGCAATGATTATTTTTTTAATGAAATGAAATATTCTATTTACATAAGTATTCAGACCCTTTACTCAGTACTTTGTTGAAGAACCTGTGGCAGCGATTACGCCGAGTCTTCTTGGGTATGACGCTACAAGCTTGGCACTAGAGGTCGACCGATTATGATTTTTCAACGCTGATACCGATTATTGGAGGACCAAAAAAGCCGATACCGATTAAAATCGGCCGATTTAAAAAAAAAAAAGGCAATTACAACAATACTGAATGAACACTTATTTTAACTTAATATAATATATCAATAAAATAAATTTAGCCTCAAGTAAATAATGAAACATGTTCAATTTGGTTTAAATAATGCAAAAACAAAGTGTTGGAGAAGAAAGTAAAAGTGCAATATGTGCTATGTAAGAAAGCTAACATTTCAATTCCTTGCTCAGAACATATGAAAGCTGGTGGTTCCTTTTAACATGAGTCTTCAATATTCCCAGTTAAGTTTTAGGTGCGCTAACTAGCTAACCAACTAACTAGCTAGCCATTTCACTTCGGTTACACCAGCCTCATCTCGGGAGTTGATAGGCTTGAAGTCATAAACAGCGCAATGCTTAACGCACAAGGAAGAGCCGCTGGCAAAATGCCACGAAAGTGCTGTTTGAATGAATGTTTACGCGCCTGCTTCTGCCTACCACCGCTCAGTCAGATACTTGTATGCTCAGTCAGACACGATGGATAATATCTAGTAATATCATCAACCATGTGTAGTTAACTAGTGATTATGATTGATTGATTGTTTTTTATAAGATAAGTTTAATGCCAGCTAACAACTTACCTTGTCTTGCTGCATTCGCGTAACAGGCAGTCTCCTTGTGGAGTGCAACGAGAGAGAGGCAGGTCATTATTGCGTTGGACTAGTTAACTGTAAGGTTGCAGGATTGGATCCCCCGAGCTGACAAGGTGAAAATCTGTTGTTCTGCCCCTGAACGAGGCAGTTAACCCACCGTTCCTAGGCCAACGTTGAAAATAAGAATGTGTTATTAACTGACTTGCCTAGTTAAAAAGGTATAAAAAAAAAAAAATTTAAACGGCGCCCAAAAATACAGATTTTCCGATTGTTATGAAAACTTGAAATCGGCCCTAATTAAAATCGGCCATTCCGATTAATCGGTCGACCTCTTACTTGGCACACCTGTATTTGGGGAGTTTGGCTGGCCCACTCAAGTACATTGATACTTTTTTTTGTTTACCCCTTTTTCTCCCCAATTTCGTTGTATCTATTTGGTAGTTACAGTCATGTGTCATCGCTGCAACTCCCGTACGGACTCGGGAGAGGCGAAGGTCGAGAACCATGAGTCCTCCGAAACACGACCCAACTAAGCCGCACTGCTTCTTGACACAATGCCAGCTTAACCCAGAAGCCAGCTACACCAACGTGTCAGAGGAAACATCGTACACCTGGCGACCGTGTCAGCGTGCATGCGCCCAGCTCACCACAGGTGTCACTAGAGCGCGAAGGGACAAGGGCATCCCTGCCGGCCAAACCCTCCCCGAACCCGGATGACGCTGGGCCAATTGTGCGCTGCCCCAAAATTCAGGGACTTGTCCGGAAGTACTTAGGGTCATTGTCCTGTTGGAAGGTGAACCTTCACCCCAGTCTGAGGTCCTGAGCACTCTGGAGCAGGTTTTCGTTGAGGATCACTCTACTTTGCTCTGATCATATTTGCCTCGATCCTGACTAGTCTCCCAGTCCATGCCACTGAAAAGTGTTGCCACAGCATGATGCCACCACCATGCTTCACCGTAAAGATGGTGCCAGGTTTTCTCCAGACGTGACACGCTTGGCATTCAAGCCAGAGTTCAATCTTGGTTCCATCAAACCAGAATATCTTCTTTCTCATGGTCTGAGAGTATTTAGGTGCCTTTTGGCAAACTCCAAGCGGGCGGTCATGTGCCTTTTACTGAGGAGTAGCTTTCGTCTGGCCACTCTACCATGAAGGCCTGATTGGTGTAGTGCTGCAGAGATGGTTGTCCTTCTCCACAGAGGAACTCTAGAGCTCTGTCAGAGTGACCATCGGGTTCTTGGTCAACTCCATGACCAAGGACCTTCTCCCCCGATTGCTCAGTTTGGCCGGACTCTAGGAAGAGTCTTGGTGGTTCCAAATTTCTTCCATTTAGGAATGATGGAGGCCACTGTGTTCTTGGGGACTTCGGAAATGTTTTAGTACCCTTCCCCAGATCTGTGCCTCGACACAATCCTGTCTTGGAGCTCCACGGACAATTCCTTCGACCTCATGGCTTGGTTTTTGCTCTGACATGCACTGTGTTGTGTCTTTGGCTATGCCGGATTAAGTGATATGACATGCTATTCTATAAGATAATTTCTCCGTAATTAATATTACCTGATTGAGCTAATCATAAATGTAATTAACTAGAGAGTTGGGACACCACAAAATAATATTTATAGAGCTGTTATCTTCCGAATAAACTCTTAAAGACCTAGTAATATTTTACATCAATAGCAGTCAATATTAATCGTCACCTTAATTCAGTCTCATCTGAAAGTTGTAAATTCTTGGTTATCGTCACGAACCCTGGCTAACAAGTTGAATCAGCAATACAAAATTGGGTTTAAATATTTATTTACTAAATACCTAACTATTCACACAGAATTGCACGTACACATAATTAATCATAACTTGATTACAAATGACGCCATAAAGGAAAATGTCCCTAGCGGGCGGAACAGATATGACAGCTTGTTACACAAAAGAAAGGGTGCTGGGTTCGAGTGAAAGAGCGGGAAGACTGAGGGACACAGGGAGAAGCTGTGCTATCGTAAATACAGTATCTTATGCATTCTAAATTACCGCCCATTTGGAAAAGGAAAATGCAATAAATATTTACTCTGAGCTGCGCTTTAGTAGGTTGGTGGTAGATGGAAGGCCGTGTTGCCCAACCGAGTCCTTTGAAGAATGTCTCTGGTGGTCAATTAGATATGTTGTAGTAACGTCGTTGGGTGATAGACGGAATACTCTGTCTGTTCCTTCCTAATCATCGTTTGCAGCTGCAGTTGCTAACTCAACGGCTAGGAGGTATCACTTCTGTAGTGAATAAGAGTTCAAAGTGCATACCATTCGCAACCAAAGCTCACGCTGATGTTGGCTTCATTCTGTAGTTATTATCTGAACCATTCTGACATCGGACCGTCGTCCTCACATCCTTGGAACAGGAGGTTACATTTTCGTCAAGGCTTTATATAGTGGAGCGAGAAGGGTGTGTCTGAAAGTTGTATAACCCATGACTCTTCACAGGGGCGGGCCACTGATTGAGCAGAGCCCTAACCTTATGAAAACCCAATTCTCACATTTTAGAAGCTAAAATCACATTTCATCCCATCACGAATAATTTCATATTCAAACATTTAAATTGAACAACAATTCCATGTGAATCCGATAACTCTGATGTGTAGACTTTCCACTGTAGAGTTTGTCATCTTATCATTGATGAGAATGTCTCAGATGACAACCGAACTGACATCATATTCATTACGTACCACCGCATATGTTCAATCGGTCGGATTACCAGAACATAGTTCATTTCCCCCCACCTTCTGATGTTCCCAGAATCTCTATGTTAACCAAGGGGTTTGCAAATGTAACATCAGTAGGGTAGAGAGAGGAAAAAGGGAGGGAAGAGGTATATATGACTGTCATAAACCTACCCCCAGGCAAACATCATGACAACTGTGAACTGTGGGACCTTATATAGACAGGTGTGCCTTTCCAAATCATGTCCAAATCAATTATGTCGAAATCAATTCAAATTTACCACAGGTGGACTCCAATCAAGTCGTAGAAACATCTTAAGGATGATCAATAGGAACAGGATGCACCTGAGCTCAATTTCGAGTCTCATAGCAAAGGATCTGAATACTTATGTAAATAAGGTATCTTTATACATGTTTAAGATGTGTCATTATGGGGTAGTGTGTGTAGATTGGATAAAAAACAAATATCAATCCATTTTAGAATAAGGCTGTAACGTAACAAAATGTGGGAAAAGTCAAGGGGTCTGAATACTTTCTGAAGACACTGTACGTGGCACTAAACATCTTTCTGAAGACACTGTACGTGGCACTAAACATCTCTTTTCCTAATTTCCCTTCCTCTCTCTGAGTTCACTACTCCAACGTTGCCCCTGTAAGATCCCTTCACTACATAATCCTGTGTGTGCCTTGGCTCACATCATTTGCTGTGGAAATAAACCCAGGAACACTGGACACTTTGGAATTTCTCACAGAAAACTCCACTAAATTATTGTATAGTCAGAAACTCAAGTGGGGGCTGGGAGGGGGCATAAGAATCAGTGACCATTCTGTTTGGTTCCTATGGTAACGCCATAGGAATAGTGCAGATGGTGTTTTGACAGGCGCCCTGACTATTACCCTTTTCAATGGCCTCATTATTAGCCAAGACATGAGCGAGCCTTAGACTTAATGCAGCCCATATTTCTGCACCACAAAGGACCCATAAAAACCCTGCGTCTCCAACCACTGCAGCGCCCGGGTTAGTTACCACAGCACAGACTCTCTGGACACAGAGGTTTGCTCTGTTGTGGCGTACACACACTCAGCGGAGCGGAGCGTGTTAAACCTCCAAGGCAGTGGTTCATTCAACAAGGGAGACTGGAAGCCAGGTGCTCTTTCTCCGGCCTTATTCGTCTAAACGCTTTGTTACAGGTCCTTTCGGCATCCCAAAAAACTCCTCACACCAAATTTGGCACGTGTTCCATAGGAAATGAACCATAACACTGAACCAGGGGTTTCTCCCCATCTCGCTCTGTGGATATTACTGATTTCTATGGCAATAACTTCAATGCAATGGTAGCTCAGGCTGTTAATGATATTGGCACCAGAACTAACTGGGCCAGATCCATTTTTCCACTGCTGCGGACTACTGTGGACAAAGAGACAGTGTGACTGAGTGGTTCTGCTTATGACTCTCCCTGCAGAGCGTAAGAGGCGAAACATTAAATCAAACAGATGAAGATGCAGTATTTTTTCTGAGAACCAATGATCACTTGTATTTTAGTTGGGAGTGATTGAATTGCTGAAGCCAAATAATGAGAAAAATACTGCACATTACAAAAACATTTTCAGAATTGCTAGATTGTACCATTTGCACAACTACCGTATTTGAAGGAGTTGATTTGTTGTGTGTGGGAGCTAAGCCAACACTTTGATAAGAGAAGGCTGCTGCAGCTGCATAGAGCAACAAAGGTTTCTTTCAGGAACCCTGTAGCCTGGGTGTGAAAAACAAAGACGCTTACCTCTGAGAGTCTGGCCCCCGTGTATCTGAGCAGGCCCCTGTAACCCCACATGCTGACGGCCAGAGGCCCCGCGCCGTGCCCTCTGACTGACACGATGGGTCTCTCACTGGGGTGCCAGGTCCTTTTGCAAACAGCCTCCCAGGCCTTCTCTGCTATGTGTCCCGAGAGCATAAACCTCACGATGGCCTTGGTGCCCGCGCGCACAGACTTCTCAACTTTGCGGTTGTTTTTGTAGTACCTCCTCACCAGCACGGTGGAGCGCTCTTTCCTGTTGCGGATGAACTCGCTGTCCGACAGGCCGCCGTCGCTATCACTCTTCTGGGGGCTGGTGGACTGCTTGGAGGAGGAGAGCATGGTATCCAGCGAGGCCCTCCTGAAGAATCTCTCCACGGAGACCTTGGCTCTGGGTCTCCTGTTGAGCCTCTCTAGGCTGGAGTAGCCATCTTTCAGGAAGTGCAAACAGCGGGCATCGATAGTCCTGGCTGGCATTCCTGGCGTTCCTCCCTCCCCTATGGGAGAGCAGGAGAAGTGGCACTGAGATGCCACTGGCAGGCTGCTCCTCCTAAAGCTGCGTCTGCAGGGCACCGAGGATGGACAGGGGCGTTGTGTGCCAGCCGTGCTGGGTTCCAGTTGGCAGGGAGAGCCCTCGGAGTAGCTCACCTTTGGCAGAGCACCAGCCTGGGGAGTCACAGCAGGAGAAGAAAACCCCTCTGTTCTCCTCTCGGACTGGTTTTCCCGAGGCTCGGTCTCGGTCCCAGCGGTCCAACAGACCGAGTCAGTCTCCTGGCAGGCTGAGAGACTTTCCACTGGATCACATGTCGGACACAGCTGGGTGGAAACCAAAGCACGCGTCCCCCTCTCCCCCCGAGATGTGGTGCCGAACTCAGCTACAGCACTAGCATGTTTAGGGTTGGAGTATTCCCAGCATTTGCATCCTGCATCCAGAAACGTCCCCTCCCCACCATCATAAGACCCGCTATCATAAGATAACTTCCAATAGAGAGGGAGCGGTGAGCAGCAGTCTCCACTGCCCTGGTGGCTAACCTCTGGCTCGTGAGAATGTGGACGTGTGTTGCTTTGACTCAGAGGCATGCCGTAGTCTGAAGTGACATGGTTATTTCTGGACCCGGCTGACAAGGCCACCACTGTCGCACGACCCACAGCATCTCCTATGTCCTCAGATGCCATAGTGACGCTTAGAATGTCCCCAATGTCTCTTTGTCCCTCCCCGGCAAGAAGCTTCAGATCACAACATTAAGAGGTGAGGATAGCCTTGATCAGGAACATACACAGCCAGTCATGCTGCTCCAGACTGATGTGGAAACAGAAGCTTTTCCAGCTGTACAAACCAGCGCGGAGAAGGGTGACCACCTTGGCAAAACGAGGAATTTCCTGACAGAACTGTCCGGAGTCAAGCGCTTGCATACCCCATCTCCGGAGTGTAGTGAGTGTGGTGTGGCTAAGTGTGACAGCAAGGTAGTCACTGACACCTTGGCTCGCTCCTCCCCACTCCAACTGCTATGCCTCCTTTCTGGATCTGAGAAAAGCAGGAGAAGACAAGAGTAAAATGCAGATTAGCACCAGAATAGTCTCAGTCACAAAGGGCCATCCAAAATCTGCACCGAGACTCCAAAAAACAGTCCAAAAAATAAACAGTAAATTCAAAGTTGAATAAACCATACAACTCTGTGCTCAAGGACTACTTTTTACCAATTTACTGGAAGAATTGCAGATGCAATGTCTGGTCAGAGAATTTAGGTAAAATCTCCCTCAGTTTGTGTCCACGTTTTCCAAAAACGCTAAAATATCTGCTCCAAATTAAGTTTGAAAAAAATCTAGAAAGAATGGAGCGTCAGCTATAACATGACTCCTATTTTGGTTATTAACTACAGTAAGTGAAGTGGATTTACACCCAGTAACAGAAATGCGGTAGCGAAATGTAATCATGGGTCCCTGATCTGTACTACACAGAAATGCATAATAATGGATATGAATGTCAGTCTCATAACTCCTACTAAAGTGAACATATTCATTTAAAAAAAAAATAATTAAAAGCTGGTCATACCATGGATCATTTAGCTATTTCATTTAGGATTTTAGGACCCCTGTAGGTGTGTGTGTATATATATATATATATATATATATATATATATATATATATATATATATATATATATATATATATATAAATAAAAAGATGGCTCCTGGTCCGACAGACAGTGCTGTAGCTCTGCCACTTTCCACCGCAGATGCAGAAGTCCGACATGGTGGATGCAGTGGATTGAGACGCAGCCCATACAAATAAATCTCTCTACCTTTACAAAAAATACATTGATACATTAGTTATTTTATGTTAATTAGAATGACTCACGGGTGCGTCAATCAACTCTAGGGGTTTTACCGGTGATGCATCCTGAATAGGTACACAAAAAAGGTAGAAATATGCAATATCCTCCTTTGCCTATTTGGGTGTTATTCTACACTCCAGCACCAAACAAGACCAAATTTGGTTGGTCCTGAATGGACCAAATCTGAACCAATCACAGCAGTCTGTTTCACAACTTTGGACATCTTAAGCTCAGAAGAGTACAGTAAAGTAGAGTACAGTATAGTGTACTCAACTCTAGTGTGCTTTACTGTGTGTGTATTGAACTCTACTCAACTTGTTTTACATTACTGTACTCTCCAAACTTGTGAAACATAGAGGTCTATGATTGGTTCAGATTTGGACCGGTCCAGACTGGACCAAATCTGATCCAATCATAGATGTCTATGTTTGGACCAAATCAACGCCGGTCAGGACAAGAACAAAAATCAACAACAGTGGACGTTGAAATTAAAGGCGCCCCGGACAGTACTAAAAAGAAAATGTCTATGGAGTGTGTGGCGAAATCAAACCAAATGTAAACTATTTTTCAACATCCACGGACGTCCGGTGACTGTCATTGCTCAATGAGTAAGGATGTTGGTTACAGTTCATAGAAAGAGGGGGCTCATGGGTAGGTGTCAGTAAGAGCCAGGAGAAGTAACATTAACTGGAGCAAGAAAGAGAGGGGATGTCCAGACTTAACACTTTTGTTTTGACCACCAGACAACAGACAGAGAAAGAAAACAGCAGAACATATGCCAGTGGAAGGGACGACAGTAGCAGGGTTTGTGGCTACTGTGATTTCCCATTGTAGCCAATTCAATAGCAGAAAATCTTACCTATTTTTCAAAAATTCTGTTACTAAGTTGGTAACAGAATTCTGAGTTTTAAATCACTTAATTCATAAACACAATCAATATCAGTAAAAACCCTAACTAACTGTAAATAACCACAACATAATCCAAGTTTCTTTGACTTCTTCGTTCTTCTCTTGCTCTCAACAGTAGAACAAGCATGGCCAAACAACTCAATTTCACTAGGCCTTTAAGACCAACTGTAGCACATGTGCTTCATATTGTGCAGATACTTGAACTTTGTTGAGACTGTCATCATGCTGGTAGAATGTCAGTTATCACATCCTAGTTCTGTTGTGTCTCTCCAAACGCTATTTGGGTTTCATGCTTAATTATTGGCTTCAGATGAACAGCAATGGACGCCGGGGGAGGCATCTTTACCACATTTCTTCCTCAACAACACTCCAGTCTGTTGTCTTTCTCCAACCTTGACAACGTCCAGAAGTTAGAGAAATTGTCACCTCTCAGAAAAAACACACAGCTGTCCAAAACCTCACTCGTGAGGATGGCAGCAGAAAACTCTGCTCTAAAAAGGCGTGGGTAGCTGGAATGTGAGGCCTCCGTGGGGGAGGACCAGTCCAGAGAAGATTATGGTTGAGAATTGGGTCTTGATTCTGGGACAATTTAGCTAGCAGTCAAGGCCTAGTGGCCAGCCAACTTCTCACACCCACACAGCAGACACACAGTAAATCAACGTGTCAGAGCATGCAGCCTCTTTTCAAGGCTCAATGTCACATTCTGAGAGGGAAGAAAATTACTTTGGCCAATGGAAGAAAGACAAGCAATCCATTCATTCGTTTGGAAATTGCATCAATTCTTAATACAATTTAATTCATTTGACTGCCTGTCTGTGCCCTTTGATTAAAAGCTTTGATGTTCCACAGATGACAAGTCCCTCGTGATCGAAGCCTGTGTTCGTTTTCAGTTTAATCTTTCTCTAACAAAAGTCAGTGTGTTGTTGCTCCACGGGAAAGGCACAGACTTTACAGCAACTTTGTGTGACAATATAATTATGACAGGGAGTAAGGTAATTACTCCGAAAGTTGTTAAAATAATTTATATCCTCTGGAAACTCCTCTGATCCATGAATCACACTAAACTGGTTGGATGAAGAAAAACATGAATCCTCAAAGCAAAGGAAAGCTGGGACTGCAACAGACTTAACACCCTCACTGGCAATGAGCGTTGGGCCCCGTTCAAAATATGCAACGCACTACTAAGGTAACGCTGATATCTCTTGTGGAGTTTGGAAGTCAACCGTCTCAGTCCACACATCAACAGATCAAAGTTCCTTTGTTTTTGGCTGAGCTGCAATCATGGCAAAACAAACAAAGAGGTCCGGAGGACTAATCACAGCTGGGTGCAATTCAAGGGAGGAAATCAGATCATGGAAAAGACAGTAGACCCAAACCTATTCAATACTGTACTTTTTATATAATTAGTGGACTTTGGTCCTTACCTCTACAGTTATCAGGTCTTGGCACACAAAAGGTTTCTGTTGAGAAGGGTGTGATGAAAATATTGTAGATCAAACATCTTCAGAGCCAGACTTCTCCCTCTCCTGTGGTATTCAGGGTTGAGCGCACTGCTGGAAAACATACACATAATGACACTGACTTGAGGCCTGAGGGATTGGGTAGTCAGGACAAGACAGCAACCAACCAGAGCAGCCGTAGGACTTATATGGCGGCCTTTACCTCCATAAAGTGATTTTGTTCATTGTTTTCAACAGTGTCACCTTTGTGACAGATAGAGTTAAAGACAACGGCCCTAAAGTCGATACCGACTTGGTGCTCAACGCTCCATTATCCCTCGCAGGTTAACATTTGTCATAGGTCCTGCCCTGGAGGCAGAACTGAGCAGTTGAATGGCATAACTAATTGACTATTTCTTTTTTTTAAATCATGAAAACATAATTTGCTTTTTGGTCTTAATTTAAGGTTTGGCATTAGGGTTAGCAGTGTGGTTAGGGTTATGACTGTAGCTGTGCCCGCTAGTGACCACTCTGAAGAGCTGCCCCCAGTACATGAGTCATCTCAATAAATGTCAAGCTGCTTTTCCCTTATCACTGACAATGTAAACATGGAGTAAAAAAGAACATTTAACACTTCATGATTCAATTTAAATACTGAATGATGAGGATAACTGATGATGGGAGTGCATCATCTTTATCAACGGAAGTCTAATTATTTTGGTCGGGTGGAAGCAAGAACATCTTTAGTAATCCAGCGTACTTATTAGTCTCCTTCCGCTGCCACCTATACCACCAAAACCATAAAGACCAAAATAACTTTCAAATGTGCAGGCTGAATGTCTTTGATACTACTAAAACGTTTGCCACTACAACTATATTTGCATTAATCCCAATGTATTGCATATGTCAACAAAATTCTGCCAACCTTTAGCACCAAAACCTTAAAAGCTACAGACACCAAAACAACTTTCAAATGCCCAGCAATAAGCAGGACACAGCGTTTTGAAACGGTCCGATAGCATATCCCTATAAAGAACAAAAATGCCTCTCTGGCAAACGTAGAATAAGGAATCATGTCAGCTCTGGTGTGGCATTTCTATCTGCAACGTTTGACAACGCTTGGCTACTGAACCCAGCACTGGTCAGGTTAATAAAAAAAAAAGATAACTTTTTACACTACAACCATATTTGCATAATTGCCAATGCATTTCAATGGCCATAGGTTAGCATGGCAAAACTTTGGACCGTAACCAGCCTTCAACTGTTTACACTAGAAACGCCATACAAACTTGAAAACGTGCAGACCTGTCTGGAATAGGTTGTTTGTGTACAGCTTTTTTTTTTTATACAATGATTATGTTTTCAACTATAACCATGTTAAAATTAGCATAAACCTTCAATAGGCTACAAAGGGAAGTATTTGAATACCAACTTGTACTAGTGTTTGCCAAATTTCATGACTATCACAGCACTATCTGTAGTCTGAGTGAATCTATGCAGAGGTCATTTGGATGACTCAATCAAAACAATGTGTGCTTCATTTGATCAGAAACGATGTGTCATAGAAGACTTAAACAATGGACAGATATTCTTTAATTCCATAAGAGATTTCTTCCCCGTTTTAACCAATCAGCATCCAGGATTAGACCCACCCGTTGTACAATGTTTCATTTGACCTATCTACCGGGTGCAGAGATCCCTGCAGGATTATGATGGTGTTGTTGTTGGTTGGTTGGACACAAGGTTGAGAAATGGTTGAAGTATCTGTGTTGTGAAATTTAACCACAGGTGCCACACCTCCCAAGTCAACAAACCAGAAACTCTCAAAACACTGCCAGAAAGATTATATTCCTTTTACTGAAATAGACTGACAAATCAAATGTCTCACACTGAGGCTGAGGCATTCCGATTCGTGTTATATTTGAGTCATTTAGCAGACGCTTTTATCCAGAGTGAATTAAGGAGTCAGTATGCTTCAGTTCGGCTAGTGCCGAACTCAGCTAGGCTAGTGCCGAACTCAGCTAGGCTAGTGCCGAACTCAGCTAGGCTAGTGCCGAACTCAGCTAGGCTAGTGCCGAACTCAGCTAGGCGAACAAGTGTGCTCGCACTTCCTTAAAAGACCTTCACTTGAAAAATAGAAAAAGAGGCAATTGTACTGTTGTCCATTGAGACGCCTCAGCCAGTATACACTTCCTCAAGATAGTTCAAATGTATCTAAAAGATAAGAAATTGGTCATTCATTTTTATGTTTTTGAAGAAAAGATCTTAGTCGCACAATTTTACATCCAACTAAGATGTTTGGAGTGGTATTTGCATGAAAACGAGTCATCCCTTGTTGATTGACAATGACTGAAGAATCCCCACTGTTGACCAATCACCCATGAAGGGCCTACCAACTTCGGCTACTAACTTCGGCTAGCCTCGAGAGAAAAAGTATGTGCCCGAACAGCCGAAGACGGTAACTGAAGTAAAAACATCACAAAATATGTCCAGCTCTTCCAAACTGTTTTGGCTGGGAAGCATGCGGACGCCTTTACAGTGAAGTCATCTTAATATGTGGTTGTCTCACCTAGCAATCACAGTCATAATAAGTACATCTATCCTCAATAAATAAGTTAAGTCAGTGCTAGAGAAAGATAAAAAAATGTTGGTGTCGGGTTAAGACAGAAGTCTTATTTAAGATACTCTTTGATTATGTAGGTTTTCAGGTATTTTCGAAAGATGGGCAGGGACTCTGCCGACCCGGCATTAGGGGGAAGCTGGTTCCACCATTGGGGTGTCAGGACAGAGAATAGCTTGGACTGGGATGTGGGAGGCCAAGATGTGTTAGATCCACCTTATAGCGCACCACTGATATTTAAAGGAAATTTAGAAGTGACGTTTAAAGGTAATTTCTGAATGAGCCGACATGTGCATACCCTAGCCGAAAAGGGGAGATCAGATTGAATCCTGGCCTGAATCTTGTTCATTGTAATGTGGGAAATGTACGGCGCCCAAATCTATAGTCTGCTGATATAAGCTCATGGCACAACACAAGTTATGATTGTGTGATGATAGAGGACACATGATATACACTGTGTACAAAACATTAAAAACACCTGCTCTCTCCAAGACAGACTGACCAGGTAAAAGCTATGATCCCTAATTGACATCACTTGTTAAATCCACTACAATCACTGTAGATTGGGGTAGGCAACCCTGGTCCTGGAGAGCCACAGGCACTTCATGTTTTTGATTTAACCGACCTGGAAGATCAGGTGTGTTGAATTTAGGCAATCACTGAACTGATCAATTAGCTCAGTTGGCCAGGTGTGGTGCCTAATTGGAATTAAATCCTGCAGTACTTGCGGCACTCCAGGAACAGGGTTTCCTACCGCAGGAGTAGATGAAGGGGAGGAGACAGGTTAAAGAAGGGTTTTGAAGCCTTGAGACATGGATTGTATACGCATGCCATGCAGAGGGTGAAAAGGCAAGACAAAAGATTTAAGTGACTTTAAAAACGGGGTATGGTAATAGGTGCCAGGCGCACGTCTGTTTGTGTCAAGAACTGCAACACTGCTGGGTTTTTCCATGCTCAACAGTTTGCTGTGTGTATCAGGAATTGTCCACCACCCAAAGGACATCCCGCCAACTTGACAACTGTGGGAAGCATTGGATTCAACATGGGCCAACATATCCCTGTGGAACACTTGACACCATGCCATGATGAATTCACGCTGTTCTGAGGGTAAATGGGTGCAACTCAATATTAGGAAGATGTTCAGGTGACCTTTTCTGAATGAGCTTAGAATACTTAACCACTTGCTACTAACCCCCCTCCCAGTTTTTAATATGATATCTGAGTGACTAACAAAATCATAGTAATTCAACCATGATAACAAGTTTAGATAGCTGGCAGCTAGACTAACTTACCAATCTAAAACATAAAAAAGCTGAGTAAATATCAGTGACTAACATAAGAGAAACTGATGCACAACCAAATTTCAAAATTGCCCCTTGTGTGTTCTTCCTCGCAACAGTAAGTTGAGACCCCGACTGAGTTCCTTCCGAGGGCGGTCTGCAGGCAGCCAGTTGCCCATCCCTGAACTAGAGTGATAACTCACACAGTTCATACTAGAGGTCGACTGATTTAATTAGGGCAGATTTCCAAGTTGTCATAACAAATCGGTAATCGGCATTTTTGGATGCCAATTATGGCCGATTACATCGCAATACACGAGGAGACTGCGTGGCAGGCTGACTACCTGTTACGTTAGTGCAGCAAGAAGCCAAGGTAAGTTGCTAGCTAGCATTAAACTTATAAAAAACAATCTTAACATAATCACTAGTTAACTACACATGGTTGATGATATTACTAGTTTAACTGGCTTGTCCTGCGTTGCATATAATCAATGCGGTGCCTGTTAATTTATCATTGAATCACCGCCTACTTCGCCAAACGGTTGATTTAACAAAAGTGCATTCGTGAAAAAAATCACAATCGTCACCGATGTACCTAATCATAAACATCAATGCCTTTCTTAAAATCATGACAAGTATATTTTTTTAAACCTACATATTTAGTTAAAAGAAATTAATGTTAGCAGGCAATATTAACTAGGGAAATTGTGTCACTTCTCTTGCGTTCCAGTGCAAGCAGTCAGGGTATATGCAGCAGTTTGGGCCACCTGGCTCGTTGCGAACTGTTTGAAGACCATTTCTTCCTAACAAAGACCATAATTAATTTGCCAAAACTTTACATAATTATGACATAACATTGAACGCTGTGCAATGTAACAGGAATATTTAGACTTAGGGTTGCCACCCGTTCGATAAAATACGCTTCCATATTTCACTGAAATAAGTTTTGTTTTTTT
Source organism: Oncorhynchus clarkii lewisi (assembly GCF_045791955.1). NCBI lineage: Eukaryota > Metazoa > Chordata > Actinopteri > Salmoniformes > Salmonidae > Oncorhynchus > Oncorhynchus clarkii. Next base: position 13,264,697 of record NC_092162.1, read on the forward strand.
AAATGATAGTTTCCGGATTTGACCATATTAATGACCTAAGGCTCGTATTTCTGTGTGTTACTATATAATTAAGTATATGATTTGATAGAGCAGTCTGAGCAGTCTGAGCGGTGGTAGGCAGCAGCAGGCTCATAAGCATTCATTCAAACAGCACTTTCTTGCATTTGCCAGCAGCTCTTCGCAATGCTTGAAGCACAGCGCTGTTTATGACTTAAAGCCTATCAACTCCCGAGATTAGGCTGGCAATACTATAGTGCCTATAAGAACATTCAAGAGTCAAAGGTATATGAAATACAAATGGTATAGAGAAATAGTCCAATAATTCCTATAAGCTAAAACTTCTTACCTGGGAATATTGAAGACTCATGTTAAAAGGAACCACCAGCTTTCTAATGTTCTCATGTTCTGCGCAAGGAACTTAAACTTTTGCTTTTTTACATGGCACATATTGCACTTTTACTTCTCCAACACTGTTTTAGCTTTTTTTTTAAACCAAATTGAACATGTTTCATTATTTATTTGAGACTAAATTGATTTTATTACCTACAGATATTGTTCACATGAACACCAGATGTTCAACTTCACTATTCCAAATGTGGTACTACTTTGCTAATGGGGGTAATTTAAGGGAAAACTAAACCAACCCCTAACATTGGGCTAATTCACTGGGGATTATTTCTCAACTCATCCAAGTGATGACTCACTGGGAATGTAATTAACCCAAACTCCCATGGGGTGAGAATTAGAGTGCAGCCAACTGAGCAAAGGCAGAAGGAATCCCCCTCATAGGAGGTCACAAAAGACAGACATGTCACGTGATAACAATGGATTGACATTCTTTCACCCTTGAAGACGTTGAAATGTCAATCTACGCAACGTTAAATGAGAGTGGAAAATACAACTTCCAAAGAAAGACTGGTGGAAAATGGACAATGTGTATGTAAACTTTAAAAGCAGTGTGTTTTTCATTGTACAAAACCATTCAATATAATAATTTCAGGTCCAAAACATTGAAATCCCAAAGAACTGAACCAAACAGAATTATTTTCATGTGAGAGACCTGGGATCACACGGAATTGATTAGAAGACAAGGCAACAGATGCCAGTGGAAACAGAGACCCTGTGTGAAATAACAGAGTGAGGGCTGGTTCAAGAGGGACGCCTACAGATTTGGAGGCTGGAATCCTCAACTGACTAAATGCAGTGGATTTCTCTTTCCGTGCATTCCTCTAACCACCACACCATGGTTTCAACCAACCATTTAACCATACTTGTGCCAATACCCCAAATACATGCCTTTCTGGATAGAGTGCTAGTGATTATAGTGTAGTGAACCTGTTTTTTTCAGATTCAGAAAAAGTCAACGTCCTCCGAGGCAATTAATCTTGCAGCAGTCATATAACATATCACAATAAAAAAATAGCAAAGGATATTTACAAGCAAATAGGCAGGATAAGTGTAGTTTCATAGTGTAAGTGCAATTAGTCTAACTTTTTGTTAAGTTGCAGAATTGCATTCGGAATAAGAAGACTAATTGGTCCTGTTTTTTTTTATTGAATTTAGGTAGTCTGTCTGTACCTGCGCCCAGAGGGAAGGAGTTGAAATTCAGGGTGGAGTGGATGAGTCAACCGCTATTTTATTCGCCTTATGGAGGGCTCTGCCCAGGTAGCGAGATGACAGTTAACTCACTTGATGAAAATTGTATTGTGACTCAAAGTGAGGATCGCTACACTACCCCCTCCGAACAGGAATACACATCCACATGCTTCGACTACTCAGCCCCATCACATGTCCAGGCTGTGTGTTCCGATGTCCTCACGGATGTCATTCCACTTCTGACACCAATGTAGCGAGCAGGGAAGCGAACCCCGGTCGCTGGTGCCTCAACACCCTACGCATCTCACCATTAGGGTTGATATAGCGAGGATCGCTACAATATGAACAACTGACAGGCAGAAAGCGATGTCAGCCATCTTTGAATCGTCACTGAAACTATTTGAAAAGAAATGTAACTTGATTTGTTAATGTTTTTCTTCCCAATTAAACATAAAACATGTCCAGAAGGAAGAGGAGTGGTCCGAGGACAATCGCATAAAAGCTAAAGGCTAAAAGGTGATACCCTCAGAACATTTTGGAATAGTCCTACCAAAATAATTACACACCCCCTTCGCCTCAAAGCAGTGGCGGTACATAGGATGCACTGTCCTCTGGGTTACCTTTCCCCACTTTCATTTTACAATGAATGAGAAGACTAGGTCAATTCAAACATGGATAGCATTGGCAGGGACCACCTGTCCTGACCAAATTATTCATTTAGTTGAGCCAGCAATTAAATCCGATAATTGGGCATAGGCTACATAACTCATCTGTGTAGATTGAGGTTCGTCAATATAATTTTAAATGAAATGAAGGGACTTTAATAATCGAGATTCAACAGCCCGATAAATCTGTAGTCATAGAGTATACAAATCGCTAAAGTTAAACGCAGTAAAGAATTGCTAATAATGGAGCTAGTTATGATTAGCAAATTTGGCACGTGCGAGCCAACTTCTCTTTATTTAGCTACTCTTCCCAGAAAATTTGCATAACTTACCAAAAATGTAGACAAATGCAGTGGTAACTCAATGTAAAAAGTCCGTTATCCTCGAAGGCGATTCTATTCAAAGTACATCCCTCACGAAACTGTGAAAGTTGCTGACTGAGATGTGGAGCTGAACCCAAAACGCCACCCCAGAAGCAATGACTAGGATGTGCTGCTGTTGTTGGTAGTAGCCCAATTGCTGCGGCTGAGGAGGACAATAGCCGCTGGGTAGTTACGATAAGCAGATTCAATGCACGGTCACTACATTGGAATGTCTGAGGCTACAGTGTTTCACCAGCACATTAGTTACGGACAGTGCCCCATAAAAGTTTTTGTTTTGCTGTGCTCAGTCGAGTTGTGGCGACAAAGCGTGTCATTTTCACTCAGGTTCAATTCCATGCTTATTGTCAACAACTTGCATGTTATGATTTGAGTGCTGGTGGAACATGTTGCCTATGTAGGTTAAGTGTTGTTTCATTGTTCCACTAAATGTAACTACTACACTTCCAATGCAAAATGTGCAGTTGTTAGTACCGCCCCTAATCACTTCAATTGTCATTCCTATGTCCTGTCCTGGGTTGCGCACTTTCGGCGTTGTGGTTGCAATAGTTTTGCGATTTAAAATAGTCAAACCCATATTGATAAGGCCACACACACACACCAAACGGGAGGAAGCATACCCTCAAATACTGTTGAAGAACAGTGGACAACTTTTAGTGGAAATGTGTCATTTATTACAAACCGTGATGCAACGTAGCAAATGTTGAATCGAACTGAACGCACCCGTATGTGTAGAGTGGGGGTATTCATACTTCAGTTTCCCTTGTTTTTTTTAGCAAGTGTTAGCGAACACGTTTTTCTGAGTTGTGCGGAGTTGTTCTTTTCAGATTCTCATTTTTCTCTTGGATGGCTTTGTCAAGTGTGTAGGATTTATATTCCTGTTCGCTGCTCTCCCTGTAGGTTTTTGCAGATGCTCCCCACCCTGTGGCTACAAACCTTCTAATCTAGTGTACCCTGCATGCATAACCCATGTGGACGTCCTGGTCTCCAATCTGTGGTTAATAAAGCTGAGTTCATATGAGTTCATTTTAGCCTAAATCACCCTTCAACTGAGACATGGTTTATCCCAGATTACACTGCTACTCCAGTTGCTCTCTTGTTGTGTTCTCTGATTGTGTTGTCATAGTCCTGGAGCATCTGGTTGTGGAGGTGGGGGCACAAGGCTACTACATTTCTCCTAAATTGAGATTTTCTCTTTTCCCCCTCTCCTACCTGTCCATCTCATTTCAATTCCATACTGTCACTTGTCCACTCAAGCTTAACATTGTTGTCATCTATTGCCCACCATGTGCCCTTGGTGTTCCTCAACGAGATTGACACCTTGACAAGCACATTTTCAGACAATGGCTCACCACTCACTGTACTGGGTGACTTAAGCCTCATGACTTAGAATCATTTCTTTCCACCTCTTTCTTTACCCTTTTTTGACCTCTTTCCTTTCCCTGTCCGCTTCCACTCACAAGGCAGGCAATACGCTTGACCTCATCTTTACTAGACTGTTTGCCTATATCTCACTACAACCCCTGTCCAGGTCATTGATCACTACTTTGTTTATTTTTCTCTCCTCCAACCCTACCCGCTCTCCCCCTACCAAGATGGTGATGCGCTGTCGCAATCTTCTGTCATTACTCTCTCCTCTTCTATCCTATCATCTCTTCCTTCTGCCAAATCTTTCCCTCTCCTGACTCTGCTTCTTCGACCCTACTCTCCTCCCTTTCCGCCACATTGACTCCCACTGCCCCCTTCCTCCCGGCCCACTCAACCCTCCAACCCTCCATGCTCACAGAACAGGGCTGAAAAATATAGAAAAACTCAACTTCTGGAGGACCTATCATCCTTCCACTCCCTCCTCTCTACCTTCTCTTCAGTATCTCCTGCTAAAGCTGCTTTCTATCGCTCAATTCTATGCCTCTGCCTCCAACCCTGGGAAACTCTTTTCTTGGCTCTGTCATATCCTGTCATTCCTATGTGGATGACGCTCAACTAAATTTCTCATTCCCCCATTCTAATACCCAAGTAGCAACATGCATCGCTGCGTGTGAGACATTCTATTTGTCAGTAAAAGGAGTGTCATCTTTCTGGCAGTGTGTTCAGACCTTCTGGTTTGGTGACTTGTGAGGTGTGTCACCTGTGATTACATTTCACAACATAGGTGGCTCAGTTGGTGCTTGCAACACCAGGGTTGTGGGTTTGATTACCCCAGGGGACCAGTATGAAAATGTATGCAGTCCCTACTGTAAGTTGCTCTGGATAATAGTGTTGACTAAAATGTAAATGTAATGTCTTTTTGAGGAAAAAGGTACTTACTATGACTGATATATGGTTGTCTTGCCATGTGCTAACTCTATAAGAGCATCTGCTAAATTACTTAAATGTGAGAGGGGAGGAGGGTACAGGACGGGTACGGTGCATTCAGATAGTATTCAGACCCCTTGACTTTTTCCACATTTTGTTACGTTACAGCCTTATTCTAAAATGGATTAAATTATTATTTTTCTTCATCAATCTACACACTCTACCTGATGCTAGTTTTCAACTGTATTTCTGTTAAACCTGGAAAATATGATAGTTTATTCATGATATATTAATAATAAACAATGATTTTATCTCCTTTATTCTCCTCTGATGGGAACTTGTATGCCCTTCAGGAGGAATGTGCAGTGCAAGCTCTCCACTCCCAATCAAATTGGAACATGAAATTCTACTGATTTAATTGCAACAAATCTGTGCACTTTAGTTCACCAATAAAACTTGATTCTTTACAATTTACTTTAAAACTGCAACATGAGTCAGATGCACATTAAAATATTATCATTACACAAAGTACAGGATATTCAGTCAGTTGACTTCAGCTGTGTATGCAAGACTTTATGGGGCTTTCATAATTTATGTCCACAGTTTATTTTGCCACAAGAGGGACAGGAAATATCATGACAGATACCTCACCACAGAGATCACTTTGCCATTGTGCACCTTGTTTTGTACCAGTCTTTACATTTAAGTGGTATCTGCACATTTACAGTGGAGGCTCCTCCTCAGAGGAAGGGGAGGATTATCCTCCTCAGTGAATTTCATGTATAGTGAAACAAAGTGATCCTTTTAGATAAAACAATACTAAATATGTTCACATGTCACTAAATAATTGATTAAAACACACTGTTTTGCAATGAAGGTCTACAGTAGCCTCCGCAGCACTCTGTAGGGTAGCACCATGGTGTAGCCAGAGGACAGCTAGTTTCCGTCCTCCTCTGGGTACATTGACTTCAGTACAAAACCTAGGAGGCTCATGTCCCCCCCCCCCCCCCCCCCCCCCCACAGTAATTATGACAACTTCCAAAAGACATCCTTCAACCTATCAGAAATCTTGCAGCATGAACTGACATGCTGTCCACCCAATCAAAGGATCAGAGAATTAATCTAGAACTGAAAGCACAAGCTACAGCTAGCTAGCAATGCAGTGCGTAAAATGTGGTGAGTAGTTGACTCAAAGAGAAAGACAATAGTTGAACAGTTTTGAATAAATTAATTTCTTCAAAATGAAGAAGCAAGAGAGAGAGAGAGAGAGAGCTAGCAATATATATCTTTTTCTTCTCACTTTCACTTACTTAGCAAGCAAATACAGCTAGCTGGTTTAGCCTACTCAAACACCCGGCTGAAATAGAGAGGGATGCTATGTTAGCTAGCTGGCTATGGATGTCAAACACTGGAACTCTTGTCTATGGAGATTACATGGCTGTGTGCTCGATTTGGCATAGGTCCTCAGATCCTCAAAAGGTTTTTCAGCTGCACCATCGAGAGCATCCTGACGGGTTGCATCACTGCCTGGTATGGCAACTGCTCGGCCCAGTACATCACCGGGGCCAAGCTTCCTGCCAGGACCTCTATACCAGGCGGTGTCAGAGGAAGGCCTAAAAAATGGTCAAAGTCTCCAGCCACCCTAGTCGTAGATTGTTCTCTACTAAAGCACGGTATCAGAGCTCTTAGTCTAGGTCCAAGAGGCTCCTAAACAGCTTCTACCCCCAACCCATAAAACTCCTGAACAGCTAATCAAATGGCTACCCAGACTATTTGCATTGCCCCCCCCCCCCCCCCCCCCTCTTCTACACTGCTGCTACTCCCTGTTACTATCTATGCATAGTCACTTTAATTACTCTACCTACATGTACATATTACCTCGACACCTTGACCCCGCACATTGACTCTGTACTGGCACCCACTGTATATAGCCCAGCTATTGTTATTTACTGCTGCGCTTTAATTATTTGTTAATGCTATCTCATACATTTCTTTATAGTATTTTCTTAAAACAGCATTGTTGGTTAAGGGCTTGTAAGTAAGCATTTCACTGTAAGGTCTCACCTGTTGTATTCAAATGTGACAAATACAATTTGTTTAAGTCCAATGACGGCGAGCTTTACACCACTCCAGCCGATGCTTGGCATTGCGCATCATGATCTTAGGCTTGTGTGCGGCTGCTTGGCCATGGAAACCCATTTCATGAAGCTACTGATGAACAGTAATTGTACTGACGTTGCATCCAGAGGCAGGTTGGAACTCGATAGTGAGAGTTGCAACCAAGGACTGATGATTTTTATGCGCTACGCACTTCAGCACTTTGCAGTCCCGTTCTGTGAGCTTGTGTGCCATTGTTGCTCCTAGATGTTTCCACTTCACAATAACAGTACTTGCAGTTGACCAGGGCAGCTCTAGCAGGGCAGAAATTTGATGAACTGACTTGTTAGAAAGTTGGCATCCTATGACAGTGCCACGTTGAAAGTCACTGAGCTCTTCAGTAAGGCCATTCTACTGTCAATGTTTGTCTATTGAAATCGCATGGCTGTGTACTCGATTTTATACTCCTGTCAGCAAAAGCTGTGGATGACATAGTCGTATCCACTAATTTGAAGGGGTGTCCACATACTTGTGTACATATAGTGTACATCATTGTTCCATCCTCTGTCTGAACACATTGGATGATTGTGAAGTTTGTTCTGCCCTCTGCTGGCTACAAATGTTATACATGAGTTACACAGAAAATAATATACACTGAGTATACCAAACATTAATTACACCTTCCTAATATGTAGTTGCACTATTAGGGCAGGTGTTCATAATGTTTTGTATATCCGGTGTATATATATCATGTTATGAAGCCATCTGTCCCATGTACAGAAAGAAACAAAACAACAGTACACAAGCTTTGTTATTCAATGAAGGGTTAAGAGAAAATCAAGGAAAGGTCTTGGTAAAGTCTAAAACCTAAACACAGGTTTACATGACAATGGTTCCCCTTAGAGGTAAAAGGCTCTGACTCAGTGTTTTTAGAAAAGCTATAGTGTTCATAATGGATGACTTTGTCTAGCCAGGCTGGAACAAAATCATTGGGTCAGATCTTGTGGTGGATCACAGCAGGGATTGCAGACATGTGACTGTATGAATACATGGAAAACATCAAACTTCCTTAGTTTGAGATATCAAGACAAATATGTGAAATGTAATATGCAATTTATTTTAAAATAAAAAATATGACAAATATACAACATTTAGAATAATCCTTATTTCTCATATAAAATCTCAAAGTGTCATATAAATACTGTAATATAATAATTACATAGATGAGAAAGGATTTAGTAAGGCATGAAGGTAATAACTAAAATATTTTATGCTCTTATTTTTGCGAGTGCATCCAACATTACAGTTTCATCAATCAAATCTGTATCAGTTAAATAAAATCAAACATGAACTAGACAAAGGTTCAGATATACTGTGTCCACCTTAATTGAACACAACATATTGTAAAATAAGTCACTTGGAAGTTCTAGAAACAATGTATGATGTCATATAAACAGGCTCTGAATTAAATGTAAGAATGAAATGGTTCATTTAAATAGTTCATACTTTCGTTATGAACAATTTATGTAAACCTACCTGAAAATGATTGAACACTAAAAAGTTAAGAATCATTTTCACAACATCAATATATTTGATAAACAAGAACAAATTCAAGTCAAAAACTTCCAATCAGTCGGAGAAAGTGCTTTTGATAAAGCATAAATATCTATTTATTTCTATTGATACATTAAGAAATACTATAAAACAGCATAGAAACCCTGAGAGAACTAGGAGTATACAACTTATACAAAGCATCATAACTGATACTGCATGTAACAAAAATGTGCAAACTCAAGTGCTTAGTTCTAAATTACTAGTAAACGTTTTAAATGGAAGGCAACGAGTTGTTTTCTGTGGTATACTGTCATAAAGCTATTTGTACTGTAAATATCACGTTTCTATCAAATTCTACTATTTAACTAGGCAGGAGAAACGTAAGTTATGCATAAAGTCGTCCGATTATGCTGCTTACCCGTTGGGTCAACAGAATATTATTGCTATCCAGCAATCTCAGTGACACATTGCACAAAGCAATCTTTTAAACATATTTGCGTGGGGAAAATAAAACAAATCACCCTGTCACATTCTAAATGTCCACAACAAACCGATTCTGACCAGCAGTATATTAAAATAAAGGAGATCAGCCCATTCAAAATACAATAAGATGTTGCTGATAAAAAAAAAGAAGAATTTTATATATATATATATATTACCTTTATTTAACTAGGCAAGTCAGTTAAGAACAAATTCTTATTTTATTTTATGACCGCCTATACTGTACTGATGTGGTACTGATGAACTCAGTACAGAAAAAAAAAAAATTCTATATAGTGCCACTACCAGTGTTATTTGGCTTGTAACCACAGTGGAACCATTTTTGGTGCTAAATAGAACCATTTTTTAAGGTTATACAAAGATCCAATAAAAAAAAGGTTATAACCTTTTTTGGTGCTATATAGAACACCCTTCTTATGGGGTTAGCCATATTATATTGTTAAAATGATGGTGTTATTACTATGTTAATTCACAAGTTTAATCAGATGTGCTAGCTCTGGAACGGCTGGGGTTCTCTGAGGAGAGAATTGAGATTTAGTCAACAGTTCTCAATTGACACAAGGCTTTATGTGAGTCTTCTTAATAAGAGACCATTACTGGCCTGAGTCATTATTAATGACACAACATACTAGATAAACTGGAATGACACTCACTCACGACTGCACAAAAAGACCTGTGTGCAAACCACGCCTCAAAAAATTTGAATGAGCTGCCACCGCTACATTTTAATTATCACTAAAAGATGAAAGAACCCTTTTCTGAAATGCAAAGAAACATTTAAGTGTTCTTTGAGTCATTATGGTTTGACATATCACCCTTACCAAAGCACCTTTGAGAAACCCTATTTTCTAAGTACAGTATGTAGATGTAAATACTGAAATGTGTCCAGTTTTGTGTTCAACCCTTACAGTAACATTTGGATGTAATGTTGCTTCTTTGGTTTTCTGTGGGTTTTATTTTTTGGTTTTCACTCATCTGCTGAACACTAACCTATTAACTGATAAACTTTAATTTATTCTTTGCAAAAAAGTAATTTATTTGTGTGGTTCTTAGCTCTTTCTTGGGTGTGTGTTGCTGTACCACTTCCTTAGTGCCACACCACAAGTACTGACGACCACACAACATGCCCCACCGAGACTCCACATGGTGGGCTTTCGATTGAAAAAAATGAACTGGAAAATAAAAGCTAGGACCACGTCGACGGTCCTCATCAAGGCCACAGGGCCGGCCTTCTCAATCTGTAGTGCTTTGGTGAGGAACGTTTGGCCAGCGATGCCCAGGATCGCTATCAGCATAAGGATCCACCTGTCTCTCCCACAGAATGGAATGGTCCATTCACCAAGTATAAACAAAGTGATGAAACACTCAATGAAACCAATGACAGCATAGTACCACACGGACAGATAGTAGTGGACACTTTTGCCCATTTTCCTGAGTATTACGAAAGTGCAAGCTGCCCCCATCGCTCCACCAAAGGCTGCAATAGTCCCCTTGAGATGATTGGTGTAGTCTCCCTCTATTTCCTCTATACGAGCACCAAATATGAAGGGAGGCCTGGCTATCATTATGACACCAGCCAGTGTGAACACAGTGAAGACACAGTCCCAGATTGTGCATTTCTCTTTGAGGAAGATCCAGGCTAGCAAGGCAGTGAACACTGGGTTGCTGAACATGATGACTGTTGCATCAGCCAGGGGCATCTGCTGAACTGCATAGAACAATAGGATCATGGCGTTAGAACCCAAGAATCCTCTCATTACCAAATAGATCCGCTTGTCTCTTGGTCCAAGGAAGCCAGTCCTAAAAAAACAGGAAATTGTGAAATATTTGTAGATAAATATCAGGGGTCAAGGGGTCAAGTTGTTCAATACAGATAAATACAGTTTTGTAATAACGTACTTGTGATAGATAAGCATAGGCATAACAAACAGCATCTGGAAGAAGCAGCGAATGGCACTGATTTCTACAGCATGGACTCCATCGATTGTCTTCACCAGAAGAGCTATAACGGAGAAGAACACTGTTGCCAGCAGGCCATAGAACAGGCCCAGTCCTGGACAATGCTTTTTCTCTGAGGACAGAGGGAGGAAGACACATTAACTGGTTAAAATAGCTTGACTGGAACTGAACATGAACCTACTACTAAGACGTAATTGAATATGTGTTTGTCTGGAATGGCAAAATGAGAGGAGGAAGAGGTACAGTATTAAAATGTGATATTAAAATCCCTTTTGTTGAAGGGAAACCCTGCTAAGGCTTACAGTTACAGGCAACCCTTTGACAAGTTTTAAAAGCTGCAGGGGGATTACAGGTATTGAATATTACTACATAAACCTGAAAATTGGCCTGTCACACACTGTACCCACTGATTGCTAATGTTTATACCCAACATAAAAAGAGTGCCATGAACCCATGTCCTCTAACTGGCAGGAGGAACAAATTGAACAGGAAGAATATGGGGAAATTGTACTGACTAAGCCTGTGGGAAACAGTGTGGAAGGATGCAGAAGATTATTACTCATCTGAGAACAGATGACACCATTGTTAGAGACTTCTTTGTGAGTTTGATTTACAACCTGTCGGCTAGGTGCTCATTCATCCAATTTTGTAATCCTACCAAAATTACAAATAAGGAGCCAATGTTGAAAAAAACCCTAATACATTACTAAGTGTTTTCTGTTGTAAAAATTGGGAAAACCATTCAAGAAGTTAGAGCTACATAGAATTGTAACTGGTGGGAAAATGCCTCGTCATCCCCTTTGAAGATGATGAAAATGTTAAACCGGATTACGTTCAATAATTAATAATCAGTCTGATGAAAGTGAGAGGTGACGCGACAACAATGTTGCAATATATTTGCTATTATTAGATCGTTTAAAATGAAAACGCATTGGCGGCAATATGTATGATTATCAGTAAAGTAATTCCGTAGTTAGAGAACAGCGATTACGTCAGTTACATAACTTGCTGCTACGGAGGTCGTCATTGGCTACGCCAATGCTTTTCATTACCCCATCTATCTTAAAGTTCATCACTTCAACTAGATGGAAGCAGATCCAGTCATATAATGGACTATATTAATACACAACTCACACGTGGTTGCGTTAGTAGATCTCTTAAAATAGCGAAATTATATACATCCTCTCTAACTACCTTTAGCAACTGTGTCTCCTGCGTCCGTTGAGATGGGATCCCCGCCGCCGCCAATTCTACAATATATGAAAGGACAGAATCTTTGCATCGCGCTGCTTTCCATTGTTCTAGTCCTTGCGTCCTTATCATTGCTCCTCTCATCATGACTGTTACTTTGTAAATTGATTCTCTCAGTTGTGTGTTCATCGTCGTCGTCATCGCCAACTTTGTGAAATACAACTTTGATGTCCTCTCCTCTACGAGGAACGACCGATAGAACTCGGTCATCTATGCTATTACTGTCCGTCAAATCCCCCATTGTAAGATGCAACAGGTGAACATGCCTTAGAGGTAGCTTTACACCCTTCTCTGCCTGAGAGTGAGTGTCACACCGGTTTAATATGTAACCTTGGTGGCCACTGTATTAACATGCAATGATTACTTTAACCACGGGGGGCAGCTTTCCAACAAACAACATACCGGTAGCGAAATTTCCTTCCCGGTAGGCATTCCAGTTGGCCAACCAAAACGTTACCCCAAATTCATGTCTTGTTCACGAAAGGGTTCAACCTTCTCCTCATTCTAAAAATCTGAAATAAATGTTGGACATTATTGGGGTACTCATCTAAAGAGGGGTTGTTTTATTAGAATGATTATGATAGCAATTTTAGATTAAGTTCATGGGACAAGATGTTTAACAAGATGTTTAAATCATGTGTAGGCTAATGCAATTGTGTTGTTTATTAAACAAGGCCTTGAAGACAACTCATTTATGCTTTTATGAAATTGGTTTATTACTAGTCTACTATACATAAAATACAGCAACATTTAAAACAAAACACACTCTTACTACAGATTAGAATACATGTGTGGTTTTTGTAGTATTGCAATTACACAGATTTAGGCCTAGATTAGGTTCAATTAAAAATGTAATTTCAAAATCTAAAACTATAGCTCCATATGAAAGATATAACATGATTGGAGTGGTCCCCTCTACATACAAAACGCTGTATTAATTTACTCATCATTGTAAAAACGTAAACATTTTATTCGGGAAATTGTCAATTAAATGTTAATGAGTACTTTACAAGCAAAATTCTTGTTTACTTTATTTTACCTCTTAAGTTTATCTTATAGCACAGGAATTACTGTGGTTACCGTAGTGTAGGGCTTAGCTGCTGTATGTCAACAATTGCTTTGTCTACGAGGAAAAAAAGAAGAAAGAGTGCTGTGAAAGAGAGGGACACAGTAGATGTTTCTAGCAAGGCATTCATCAGGAATTCTTTCTTATTAGTGGGCTATATCATGCAAATAGCGGTGCAGTATAGTCATCCTCTCCACAGTGTTCAGTGCTACTGCACTTGTCAACTGCACACTCCTTAATTGTTTTCATTAATTAATTATTACTCAGGTCAATCATTAGGTGCTCGTATATCTGAGTTTTCCCTTTGAAGCTGGAGGCCAGCAGAAACTCTCTGTTGTCAATGGAAACCAGAGAGAATGCCCTTGGTGCCTGGATGTTTAGATCCTGGAAGTAAACAAATTGGCCCCTCTTCAAGTCCCACTGATAGACCTGCGTCAGGGAGTAGTCGCTGCCGAGGATGGCATACTGCCAGTTGCCGATGGAGATGGGCTGGAACACCATGGAGCCTCGCGAAGGCATTGTCTGTACCTCTTTGAACATGGAACCGTCCCACCTCATCACCTTGGAGTCCCCAATGAAACGTGTCAGGCAGATGAAAAGTTCACTCTTCACCTTAAAGTGCTTGACCGCAAACACGTCCTCCATTTCGGGGATATCAGTGCGCCGGTCAAACTTCTTCAGGCTCTTGCTCCACTGGTAGACAACAGGCCTCTGGGAACTGCTGGCTAGGATCAGATGGGGCTTACCAGAGATCTCCAGGTACTCCACGTCTGTGTCACGGTACCAGGCATGGAGGGACTGGTGAGAGTAGAACCCATTGCCATTCCATTTGTACACTGTGGTAGAACCGGCCTTGGAGCTGTCTGCGATCACGAAGAAGGACTCACCATCTATAAGGAAAGTCTCAATGTCATTAGGTTTCCTGATTTTCAGGATGTCAATGTCCTGGATTTTTATGAATTTGTTGGCAGAGATGTCCCGCTTGTAAATGTGAGAGCCACCAAAGAGCTGGGCTACAATGATGAACAGCTGATTATCAATCACCATGGGTTTGCATACCACAGTGGATGTACCTATAAAACAAGGACCAAAAACTAAGTATTAGAACATAGGAACATAAAGTAAATATTTGTGAGAAAAATACTTCAAACATACAACTATACATTTTAGGTTACAAAATATATAGTATTTTTGGTAAGACAGATACAGTACTACAATAACAGTTCACACTTGGCATATCATTTCGTCATCTGGTGATATACTGTAAAACACATATTGCTCACTTTGAACGCTGTCATAGGTTCTGAAAACCGTTTCAACGTGATCCCATTCCAGGAAGCTGCATGTACCAGTGAAGGGCTGGGCAAACACAACAAACTGGTCCATGCCAAAGGTAAAGGACTCCACCGAAATGGATTCAAACGTCAGGGGCTGATAAGAGGCAAACTCTGCAATACAAAACAGATGTATTCATGTAAACAATTTTTATTTTATTTACATCACTACCAGAGAAGGCAACATTACTGGAATTCTTCCTTGGTGACTGTTTCAGTAGTCTGTAGGCTACTGTAGGTACATACTCCACAGTGTGATTAATCCCTAGTGTTATCATTTTCACTTTATCCTGACTAGTAATTAATTTACAGTCTTGGCGTCTATTGGAGTCTGAGTCTATTGCATTTAATTGAAATGGCCACAGTGCTGAATTGCACAAGGCAGCAGTAGTTAAGGAGATTAACATTCCAAGGTGTGAAATAATATTTGCACCAATCACCTGCTGTTATGCAGTCAAATGACCCGGGCACAAGGTCATTGATCAGTTTCCCTTGGAAAAGCGGGGGCCCACTGCAGGAGATCTGGTCAACTGTCGCATTGGTGGTACGCATCCACTCCACCAGCCACTTTAGTTTGCAGTCACATTCCAGGTGGTTCCCTCTCAGATCTCTGGTAAAAACAGGTTAGCAAAGTATGCATAAATCAAAACCCAAATATTTTTTTGTTTAACATAAGTACACTTTAGATGTTGACGTTACCCATAAGGCCACTGGTTATGTGAAGAAGAAAAAAAGACTCACACTTTAGCCAAAGCATCCATGCCCTTGAAAACATCTTTGGGTAATGTCTCAAGGTTATTATAGGCCAGGCTCCTAATAAAAAAGAGGAAAACAAAGTGAGTTTTAGACCACAACAGGAAAAATACAGTATGTCCTGAATCAACACAATATATTGTGGCTGACTTCCAAAAAGAGACGTTCTTGGAACCCAGCATTATGTTTCACCCTGTCACTGGATAGGCCCTTTTCAGATGTATGCGTAAGGTTACAGAGCAGATATTATATTTAGTTTTGCCCCCCAGGTCATATCGTTCTTGGTTATAATTAGATTTTCAAGAGTGGACTCATACAATCTACAAAAAATAGTGAAAGGATATAAGTTCTTAGAATAATGATTCAGTAAACACATGTCCACTCATGTCTGTCTTTTTTTCTATAGAAAGAAAGGAATGTATATACCTTTCAGAGTGTTGGCAAGGCATACTGATGATGGTCACATGATAAGTAAAACCAATGTTTTTGTAACATGTTTGCCAATATACATATACATTATTTGTGTAGTGTGAGTGCCTGATGCAAATATTCTGGTGTGAAAACTGGAAATATTCACAGTCAGCGAGGTCACCAAGGTTACATGTGATATTAGACCCACCACAGAGTGTCCTTTGGCAACTTGATCTGGCAGAAGTAACCTAACGTAGCAGTCGTAGAAATCCGCCTGAGCGTAGTCCCTACTTATGTTTTTCAGGGGAAACAGAAGTTAGGTTGAAAATACTGTATCCCTGACAACCAGAAACATCTGCTTTATGCCAAAATACTGTATCCCTGACAACCAGAAACATCTGCTTTATGCCAAAATACTGTATCCCTGACAACCAGAAACATCTGCTTTATGCCAAAATACTGTATCCCTGACAACCAGAAACATCTGCTTTATGCCAAAATACTGTATCCCTGACAACCAGAAACATCTGCTTTATGCCAAAATACTGTATCCCTGACAACCAGAAACATCTGCTTTATGCCAAAATACTGTATCCCTGACAACCAGAAACATCTGCTTTATGCCAAAATACTGTATCCCTGACAACCATAAAGATCAACTTTATGCCAAAGCCACTAAGTGTGGGCAGAAGTGAGGGAGGTTAACCTTGTTCAATATCACTGGAATAGAACTTGCATCCTATGCATTTTTGACAATGATAAAGTGGACACCACCAAGGTCCATTTGCTTAATATTTGAATGTACCTATGGGGGCCTCAGTCAACCATGTTGCTGATAATGGTATGCACCCTAGGCAGAAGCAAAAAACCTGCAAGGATATTGGTTACAATACTTTATTTCTGTTTTCAAGTATGATTAACCACAATATGTAAATGACACAAGACCATTGTTCTAACACATTTTCCACAATTTCAGATTGTAAGAAAGTAGAAAAGGACATTCTTATACTTACAGGTGTATCAGTGCTTTTAGGCTCCGGAATGCATATGGTGATATTGAAGCAATTTTGTTGTTTTCGATAAACCTGTGAATGAGGTAATAATAATTAAATCATCATATTATGCATTTTTGAGTATCTTATCCATTCGAGAGAGTACAACTCACAGGTACTCCAGATGCGGTAGTCCCAGGAACGCATCCTCATCAATTGAGTCAAACGTGTTGGCAGTGAATAGACTGTTAAGAAAATAGAAAAGAGTTCACATTCCATCATTTCTATTACCACTGCTCTGTCACATTGTCGTTTTTACTCACACTTGAATATACATATTTCCCAGTGGTTGAGTGTCCAAGCAACCCCTCTGCTAAAAAATGTGAACCACTTCATTTTCATTTATCCTAATCCTCCTGTTCACACTTGTACTGTTTTATTAATCTGAGTTTCCAAAACAACTGTTTCACAAGCCTCTAATAATAATATATGTATTCCCAACTAAACTTGTCATAGCACAGCCTATTCAGACAGTATTATTAATATCTCCCAGAAACTCTGACTCATTTGGCACCATTAAGAGGGAAACCTCCATGCCAAAATACATGTTTTCCTGAAACGAATGTCTTGTGATAGATAATTGTGAATAATCTGTTCACATGAGGGACATTATGTACAAGTAGGTTTTCACACTACTGTGTCATGTTGAGGAATGGGTGGTACCTCAAGACAATAGCTTTACTGTAATGTTAAGAGTACTCTGAGAGAAGTTTCTTGTGGTTTCATTTCATTGAGACATTTTTATTTCAGCTCAGCAACCAAGAACCCCCCCCCACCCCCCACCCAGTTCATGTGCTGTCTGTTATGACATAACCCTGCTCTTCTTCCTCTGAGGGAACTAGGCTGTGCTTTGTTGATGCACATGGACCCTTATTTTAGTAGATATTTAGAAAAATCGTTGAGTAACGACGTCAAACTCACAGAAGCTGTAGAGCAGGCGTGTGTAAGAAGCTCCCTCCAGTGATTTCGGTGAATCCAGACTTGACAAAAGATCTGCATAGAAACATGGTACAAATGAAATGAGGCAATATATCAGAACATAGATTCATATTATTGATAAATTATCAACCATTTAATTTGATTGGTCTATATAATTTCAAATAGCTGCTTTACTTGTACTGTTATTTTATTCTATTCAACATCTTCAAAATACTAGACAAAGAAAGATTGATCATACGACAGCCCCATATTAATGCCACTGCCAATATTATGATTTAAATCATTAACAATATTTAATTGAAAGCACTTACAATGAAACGACATCAGGTGGAAAGCTGTGAGGGACCGATCTTATATTTTCACACAGTGCATTATCTTTGGTGCACGTACAAGATGCGGGGCATCTAGGTTGCTTTACTCTTCTGGTCTCCGATAAAAGCAGGACCGTCGCGATCCAAATCAACACCATGCATCCTTTCAGGGTTTTGCTTGCATATCCCATCCTCGTGTTGCTCTCTGGTGACAACCAGTCCGTCGAATATTTCTGAACATGAACCTCAAGGAAAAATCCAAAATTAAAATGTTTCAATGCCAAATCTTGAATGTCTGTATTTGCTTCGATGAATTTGCAGTGATGAATGCAGCTTGTATCTCAATGACCAGGCACTAATCCAAAAGATTCGTTCTGCAAGGCGCAGTATTTACAAATGCAGGAGAAGGAAGATAAAACAAAGGTCTCCGATCCTTGGACAGATTAAAATCCTCCAAAATACGTTGTAATTCCAAAAGTAAAAATAGATCCAATGTAGGCTACACAGTTTTTAAAGTGTTACTTATTTGTAAGAACTAGGCTAGCTCTATATGTTTTATTGTGAAGGTCTGAATACGTATCTATTTGGCTCGATCGGATAAGAAAAGATGAAAGCCTCAAGTCTCTGGAGAGATCGCGCTGAGAGCGGCGCTTATTTTTTGAGAGACGCAGACTATTATTTATGCGCGCACGAAATCCTTGAATGGTTAATGCGGAACGGCCTATTCATTAGAAGAGTCTATGGAAGCTGGAAGAGCACCTGCGTCTCGCTCATTGATATTGTTGCTATTGCTGCTGCTGCTGATAGTAGTAATAGGAATAGCATAATAAAATACCAATTATAGCAATATAGGCTAATAACAATATAATAAAAAACCAAATCAAAATCATAATAATAAAAACATTATAATAGCATATGTAAAATTATGCAGCTATAATAATATTATCCTAAAATAATGATTTTAATCTGTTTTTCCCAGCTGGCTCTAAAAGTCGCCTTACATTTCTGTGCTCAACCAAAATCTTTTTTCTTTTTAGCTCTCTCAGCGAACATACTGAATCAAATGCTGTGTCTTTGTTGAGTTCAATGGGGGATCAAACCCATCCAATTCAAATAACAGTGGAGTTCTGTTCAAGACTGGAAAAGTTCACCCCTGCAATCCCACCATTTTCCAAAGAGTTCAATTACAGTATTCAGAAGAATAAGAGATCTATTGTTCCCATTTGGTATAACGGAATCTATAACGGAATCTATAACGGAATCTATGAAAGCCCACATAAGTACTGTCAGGATAGCAGATATGGTTAATGGTTACTTCAAAACCCCATTTCCTTACAGTACATTTGCACATTCAGACATAAAATACATATCATTAAAAGGTTGATTTCTCTGTGTGTGCATGTTCAAAATAGGCCTACTGTATTTAGAATTGTCTATATTTGCCACTTATTTTTTTCAACAAAAAAATCTATGCTTTTATTATTCAAATCAATACCTGAATATCTGATGCATCTTGTGTGTGTATTTGCTTCTCAACAAATGTGATAATGGAATAAAACCATAGATTTGTTGAAAAGATTATTTGATTTGGAGAGGTCCTGTAATTTTGCTTGTGGCCAATGGTCTTATTGAGTGTACCAAACATTAAGAACACCTGCTCTTTCCATGACATAGACTGACTAGGTGAATCCAGGTGAAAGCTATGATTCCTGAATAACGTCACTTTTTAAATCCACTTCAATCAGTGTAGATGAAGGGGAGGATACATGTTAAAGAAGGATTTTTAAGCCTTGAGACATTGATTGTGTATGTGTGCCATTCAGAGGGTGAATAGACAAGACAAAATATTGAAGTGCTTTGAACTTGTGTATCCAGCCAACTTGACACAACTGTGGAAATCATTTGAGTCAACATGGGCCAACATCCCTGTGGAACGGTTTCGACACGTTGTGGAGTCCATGCAACGTTGTGGAGTCCATGCACCAGCAACTCAAAAAAAGGAAGGTGTTCCTAATGTATTGTGCACTCCGCGTATATCATTGTTTGTGGCCGTTCACTGTTAGAAATACAGTAATTTGTGGTATTTTCACGCACCTTTGTTTTTGTGTGAATCACAAATATAGCTTGCCAGCTTGTAGCCCTAAAACCTGGAAATAAGTTACCTACCTTTGGTTCGTTCAGCCATCCCTGCGAGGAAAATGAATGGGAAAAAAACAGGGTTTTAGCATAAATGCCGAAAATAAAGACTGAGGTTAACACAGGCTTAGGAAATCTTATGTTTTGTTCTATGAGATAGTCAGTTAACATGACCTTTCTGAATTATGAAGCCTTTATGTGTTTTTTATTATTACATAAATTCTTCAAAATTCACAACATGTGACATTAGCTAATGAAGATGATCTCATAGAACAACGTGTATAAGATATCTTAAGCCTGTTTACCACACACCTTATTTTCGAATTTTATCCAAAAACGACATTCATTTTCCCCATACCCTTTGTCCAACAAACCAAGGCGGAATTAGTGCCTACAAAAATACGCCATTAGAATCTCTATGCTCTCCAACCATAAACCTTCTAATACGTCATCATACGCGACTTTCTTAATGTAAACAAACAGTAGGCTAATCGTGAGCATGGCGATAAATATGGACAGACTCGTAAAGGTAGTTGAATCACGACTTTATCTTAGGTCAGAAACAAATGTCTGCTTTATACTCGATCCGTTTGTTTCATCCATAACACAATATCTAGCTAACTATCTGGCCATAGTCAACAGTTATAGGCTAGCTTCAATGTTTCATGGCTAGCTGCACCCATTGTGTGCAACATAGGAGACAAGACAACGCTAACTTTAGCTACTTACAGTGTTGGGGAACCTACTCTGAAATCATAGTTTACTACACTACCAAGTAGCGTACTTCACACTAGAAGAAGTTAAGCTACACTAAAGCTACCCTTAAAAAATATAGTTTACTTAACTAAAGCTACTTTGAAAAAGTATTTCACTACCACCAAGCTACTTCGGGAAAAGTGATCATATCTACATCGGAAGTGTCATAGACTACAAATTGCAAGACAGATCACTTTGGTCAGGTGTTAACAGACTGTGTAATTAGACCATTAAACACAAAAACTATGTTTCAAGTGAGAATTATGCAGGTCTGATGCTGAAAAAGTAAGAAATGATTGCCTATTCCCGAGATACTGTATGTTCTTCTCTTTTTGCAAAAAATTAGTGTGTAGTTCCAGTAGTTAGCTACACCGCTACATTTAGTATTGACTATTTTATTAGGATCCCCAATTAGCTGCTGCCAAGGTAACGGCTACTCTTCCTGGGGTCCAAACAGGAAACAAAACACAACACAAATAATACATAAAACAATACAAAATATATAAACATGTCTGTGTCTCGTCACAGTCTCCGTTGTGTCGTAAGGTGTTCCTTTATCAGATTGTTTAAATCTGGTTTTATTGCTAGTTTGAGTTACCTGGGGTGGCACAGAGTTCTATTTAAACATGGCACTATTTAGTAAGGTGTATTTCCCAGCCTCTGTTCTTGACTTGGGTACCGTGAAGATACCTCTGGTTGCATGTCTCATGTGATACCAATAAGTGTCAGAAATGTGTGCCAACTGCTTGAACAGACAGTTCGGTATCTTCAACACAACACCTCGCACAAAGACCAATAGTGATAGTCAATCTCTCCTATTTGAGGAAAGCCAGGAGAGATTGATGTGCATGTCACTGACATTTGCCCTCCGTGAACATTTAAGTGCAAATACGTGCTGCTCTGTTCTGGACCAACTGTAATTTGCCTATGTCCTTCCTTGCCGCACATGACCACACAACTGGGCAGTAGTTGAGGTGCGACAAAACACTTTAGGACCTGTCTGGTTGACTGAGATATCAAGAAAGCAGAGCTGTTGAGTCGTCAGCGTACATAGACGCACAGGCTTTATTCAAGGTCATTAGTAAAAACAGAAAAAAAATTATGTCCCAAGTCATTACATGACAAAACAAGGTACATGACAAAACAAGGTTTGAATTTAGTTCAACTGTCACCAAACTATTGCAAAATGTAGTTTGATTACTAGTTAAACTACATGTAGTTCACTACTCCCAACACTGGCTACTTCCAGTGCATTCAGGAAAGTATTCAGACCCCTTCCCTTTTTCCACATTTTGTTACGTTACAGCCTTATTCTAAAATATTTTTTAAAATTTCCCTCGTCAATCTACACACTACTCCATAAAGACAACGCGAAAACAGGTTTTTAGAAATTTTTGTAAATGTATTAAATATAATAAAACAGAAATACCTTATTTACATAAGTATTCAGACCCTTTGCTATGAGACTCAAAATTGAGCTAAGGTGCATCCTGTTTCCATTGATCCTCCTTGAGATATTTCAACAACTTGATTGGAGTCCACCTATGATAAATTCAATTGATTAGACATGATTTGGAAAGGCACACACTTGTCTATATAAGGTCCCACAGTTGAGATGGTAGAACCTTCCAGAAGGCCAACCATCTCTGCAGCACTCCACCAATCAGGCCTTTATGGTAGAGTGGCCAGACGGAAGCCGCTCTAAAGGCACCTAATGGACTCTGAGACCATGAGAAACAAGATTGTGGTCTGATGACACCAAGATTGAACTCTTTGGCCTGAATGCCAAGTGTCGCGTCTGGAGGAAACTTGGCACCATCCCTACTGTGAAGCATGGTTGTGGCAGCATCATGTTGTAGGGATGTTTTTCAGCGGCAGGGACAGGGAGACTCATCAGGATCAAGGGAAAGATGAACGGAGCAAAGTACAGAGAGATCCTTGATGAAAACCTTCTTCAAAGCGCTCAGGACCTCAGACTGGGGTGAAGGTTCACCTTCCAATAGGACAACAACCCTAAGCACACAGCCAAGACAACATAGGAGTGGGTTCAGGACAAGTCTCTAAATGTCCTTGAGTGGCCCAGCCAGAACCCGGACTTGAACCTGATCGAACATCTCTGGAGAGACCTGACAATAGCTTTGCAGTGACGCTCTCCATCCAACCTGACAGAGCTTGAGAGGATCTGCAGAGAAGAATGGGAGAAACTCCCCAAATACAGGTGTGCCAAGCTTGTAGCGTCATACCCAAGAAGACTCGAGGCCGTAATCGCTGCCAAAGGTGCTTCAACAAAGTACTGAGTAAAGGGTCTGAATACTTACATAAATGTGGTATTTCAGTTTTGTATTTTTATTGAAAAACTTTTTTTGCTTTGTCATTATGGGGTTTTGTGTGTGTATATTGATGAGGAAATAGTTTTTTAAAATCCAATTTAAAATAAGGCTGTAATGTAACAGAATGCACTGTGTATACCTTGCCCTCAGGACTAAAAATATGCATATTGTTGCCAGCTGGCAATGGCCTTTGTCAACAGCAAGTAGCTAAAGCTAGCAAGCAAAATTACTGGCTATTAAATTCGGGCTAACGTTACCAGAGTCAAAGTATTTTTTTTAATTTCACCTTTATTTAACCAGGTAGGCAAGTTGAGAACAAATTCTCATTTACAATTGCGACCTGGCCAAGATAAAGAAAAGCAGTTTGACACATACAAGAACACAGAGTTACACATGGGGTAAAGCAAACATACAGTCAATAATACAGTAGAAAAATAAGTCTATATACAATGTGAGCAAATGAGGTGAGATAAGGGGGGTAAAGGCAAAAAAAAGGCCCTGGTGGCGAAGTAAATACAATATAGCAAGTAAAACACTGGAATGGTAGATTTGCAGTAGAAGAATGTGCAGAGTAGAAATATAAATAATGGGGTGCAAAGGAGCAAAATAAATAAATAAATACAGTAGGGGAAGAGGTAGTTGTTTGGGCTAAATTATAGATGGACTATGTATAGGTGCAGTAATCTGTGAGCTGCTCTGACAGCTGATGCTTAAAGATAGTGAGGGAGATAAGTGTTTCCAGTTTCAGAGATATACCTGCTGGAGCGCGTGCTACAGGCGGGTGCTGCTATGGTGACTTGTGAGTTGAGATAAGGGGGGACTTTACCTAGCAGGGTCTTGTAGATGACCTGGAGCTAGTGGGTTTGGCGACGAGTATGAAGCGAGGGCCAGCCAACGAGAGCGTACAGGTCGCAGTGGTGGGTAGTATATGGGGCTTTGGTGACAATTAGGATGGCACTGTGATAGACTGCATCCAATTTATTGAGTAGGGTATTGGAGGCTATTTTGTAAATGACATCGCCGAAGTCGAGGATCTGTAGGATGGTCAGTTTTACAAGGGTATGTTTGGCAGCATGAGTGAAGGATGCTTTGTTGCGAAATAGGAAGCCAATTCTAGATTTAACTTTGGATTGCAGATGTTTTGATGTGAGTCTGGAAGGAGAGTTTACAGTCTAACCAGACACCTAGGTATTTGTAGTTGTCCACATATTCTAAGTCAGAACCATCCAGAGTAGTGATGCTGGATGGGCGGGCAGGTGCAGGCAGCGATCGGTTGAAGAGCATGCATTTAGTTTTACTTGTATTTAAGAGCAGTTGGAGGCCACGGAAGGAGAGTTGTATGGCATTGATGCTCGTCTGGAGGGTTGTTAACACAGTGTCCAAAGAAGGGCCAGAAGTATACAGAATGGTGTTGTCTGCGTAGAGGTGGATCAGAGACTCACCAGCAGCAAGAGCGACATCATTGATGTATACAGAGAAGAGAGTCGGCCCAAGAATTGAACCCTGTGGCACCCCCATAGAGACTGCCAGAGGCCCGGACAACAGGCCCTCCGATTTGACACACTGAACTCTATCAGAGAAGTAGTTGGTGAACCAGGCGAGGCAATCATTTGAGAAACCAAGACTATCGAGTCTGCCGATGAGGATGTGGTGATTGACATAGTCGAAAGCCTTGGCCAGATCAATGAATACGGCTGCACAGTATTGTTTCTTATCGATGGCGGTTAAGATATCGCTTAGGACCTTGAGCGTGGCTGAGGTGCACCCATGACCAGCTCTGAAACCAGATTGCATAGCGGAGAAGGTGCGGTGGGATTCGAAATGGTCGGTAATCTGTTTGTTGACTTGGCTTTCGAAGACCTTAGAAAGGCAGGGTAGGATAGATATAGGTCTGTAGCAGTTTGGGTCTAGAGTGCCCCCCCCTTTGAAGAGGGGGATGACCGCAGCTGCTTTCCAATCTTTGGGAATCTCAGACGACACGAAAGAGAGGTTGAACAGGCTAGTAGGCTAGTAATATGGGTTGCAACAAATTTTAGAAAGAAAGGGTCCAGATTGTCTAGCCCGGCTGATTTGTAGGGGTCCAGATTTTGCAGCGAGTTGCTGTGGGGGGTACAGTGCAGTTGACCGGGTTAGGGGTAGCCAGGTGGAAAGCATGGCCAGCTGTAGAAAAATGCTTATTGAAATGTTCAATTATAGTGGATTTATCGGTGGTGACAGAGTTTCCTATCCTCAGTGCAGTGGGCAGCTGGGAGGAGGTGTTCTTATTCTCCATGGACTTTACAGTGTCCCAGAACTGTTTTGAGTTTGTGTTGCAGGAAGCACATTTCTGCTTAGAAAAGCCAAGGCTAGCTTTTTCAACTACCTGTGTATATTGGTTTCTAACTTCCCTGAAAAGTTGCATATCACGGGGGCTGTTCGATGCAAATACAGAACGCCATAGGAGGTTTTTGTGTTGGTTAAGGGCAGTCAGGTCTGGAGAGAACCAAGGGCTATATCTGTTCCTGGTTCTAAATTTCTTGAATGGGGCATGCTTATTTAAGATGGTGAGGAAGGCATTTAAAAAAAATAACCAGGCATCCTCTACTGACAGGATGAGGTCAATATCCTTCCAGGATACCCAGGCCAGGTCGATTAGAAAGGCCTGCTCGCTGAAGTGTTTCAGGGAGCGTTTGACAGTGATGAGTGGAGGTCGCTTGACCGCTGACCCATTACGGATGCAGGCAATGAGGCAGTGATCGCTGAGATCTTGGTTGAAAACAGCAGAGGTGTATTTAGAGGGCAAGTTGGTTAGGATGATATCTATGAGGGTGCCCGTGTTAACGGCTTTGGGGTGGTACCTGGTAGGTTCATTGATCATTTTTGTGAGATTGAGGGCATCAAGCTTAGATTGTAGGATGGCTGGGGTGTTAAGCATGTTCCAGTTTAGGTCACCTAGCAGCACAAGCTCTGAAGATAGATGGGGGGCAATCAGTTCCAGAGCACAGCTGGGGGCAGAGGGTGGTCTATAGCAGGCAGCAACGGTGAGAGACTTGTTTTTAGAGAGTTGGATTTTTAAAAGTAGAAGTTCAAATTGTTTGGGTACAGACCTGGATAGTAGGACACATCTCTGCAGTAGATTGCAACACCGCCCCCAAGTAAAGAGAGAATGCTAGCTACTTTCTCCCCAAATGATCAAATCCTTCCTATATCTCAAATTTAGTTACTGATATAATGACACAATTTACAGAACAGCATCAGAACCAATTCAGCCCCACATCCTGACCTTCACAATTGCAGATGTTGGTATCACTGCAATGCATCCCTGGTGTGATGTTTCCTCCAGTCTCCTTAGATGGACATTTGATAAAGCTGACCTTACGATGAGTGACATACAGTGCATTCGGAAAACATTCAGACCCCTTGACTTTTTCCACATTTTGTTATGTTACAGCCTTATTCTAATATGTATATATGTTTTAATTCCACATCAATCAATAGGGCTTCCGAGTGGTGCAGTGATCTAAGGCACTGTATCTCAGTGCAAGAGTCGTCACTACAATCCCTGGTTTAAATCCAGGCAGAATCACATCAGGCCGTGATCGGGAGTCTCATAGGGCGGCGCACAATTGGCCCAGCATCGTTCGGGTTTGGCCAGGGTTGGCCATTATTGTAAATAATTTGTTCTTAGCTGACTTTCCTAGTTAAAGAAATGTAAAATAAAATCTACACACAATACTCAATAATGACAAAGCATAAACAGGTTTTTAGAAATTTTTGCAAATGTATAAAAAACTACTGAAATATCACATTTACATAAGTATTCAGACCTTTTACTCAGTACTTTGTTGAATCACCTTTGGCAGCGATTACTGCCTCGAGTCTTCTTGGGTAGGACGCTACCAGCTTGGCACACCTGTATTTGGGGAGTTTCTCCTATTCTTCTCTTCAGATCCTCTCAAGCTCTGTCAGATTGGATGGGGAGACTCGCTGCACAGCTATTTTCAGGTCTCTTCAGAGATGTTAGATTGGGTTCAAATCTGGGCTCTGGCTAGGCCTCTCAAGAACATTCAGAGACTTGTCCCAAAGTGCTTAGAGTAATGTCCTGTTGGAAGGTAAACCTTCACCCCAAATCAAATTGTATTTGTCACATGCGCCAAATACAACAGGTGTAGCCCTTCAGTGAAATGCTTACTTACAAGCCCGTAACCAACAATGCAGTTTTAAGATTTTTTTTTAAAAGTAAGAGGTAAGAATAACAAATAATTAAAGAGCAGCAGCAAATAACAATAGCGGAGCTATATACAGGGGGTACCGGTGTCGAGGTAATTGAGGTAATATGTACATGTAGAGTTATTAAAGTGACTATGCATAGATAATAAGAGAGTAGCAGCAGCGCAGAATTGGGGGGGGGGGGGGGGGTAGCCATTTGATTAGATGTTCAGGAGTCTTATGGCTTGGGGGTAGAAGCTGTTTAGAAACATCTTGGATCTAGACTTGGCGCTCCGGTACCGCTTGCCGTGTGGTAGCAGAGAGAACAGTCTATGACTAGGGTGGCTGGAGTCGTTGAAAATGTTTTGGGCCTTCCTCTGACACGGTGTGGTATAGAGGTCCTGGATGGCAGGAACCTTGGCCCAGGTGATGTACTGGGCCGTACGCACTACCCTCTGTAGTGCCTTGCGGTCGAAGGCCGAGCAGTTGCCATACAAGGCAGTGATGCAAACTGTCAGGATGGACTCGAACGATACAGCTGTAAAACCTTTTGAGGATCTGAGGACCCATGCCAAATATTTTCAGTGTCCTGAGGGGGAATAGGTTTTGTCATGCACTTTTCACGACTGTCTTGGTGTGCTTGGACCATGTTGATTTGTTGGTGATGTAGACGCCAAGGAACTTGAAGGTCTCAACCTGCCCCACTACTGCCCCGTTGATGAGAATGGGGGCGTGCGCGGTCCTCATTTTCCTGTAGTCGACAATCATCTCCTTTGTCTTGATCACGTTAAGGGAGAGGTTGTTGTCCTTGCATCATACAGTCAGGTCTCTGACCACCTCCCTATAGGCTTTCTCATCGTTGTCGGTGATCGGCAAACTGAATGATGGTGTTGGAGTTGTGCCTGGCCCTGCAGTCATGAGTGAATAGGGATTACAGGAGGGGCCTGAGCATGCACCTGTGAGGGGACACTGGGTTGAGGATCAGCGTGGCAGATGTGTTGTTTTTTTAGTATTTTATTACCTTTAACTGAATAGGCAAGTCAGTTAAATTCTTATTTACAATTGACGGCCTGGAACAGTGGGTTAACTGCCTTGTTCAGGGGCAGAACAACAGCTTTTTATCTTGTCAGCTCTGGGATTTGATTCACCATCCTTTCGTTTACTGGCCCAACGCTCTAACCACTAGGCTACCTGCGAGGTGGCCCGTCAGGATGTCCAGGATCCAGTTGCAGAGGGAGGTGTTTAGTCCCAGGGTCCTTAGCTTATTGATGAGCTTTGAGGGCACTACGGCGTTGAATGCTGAGCTGTAGTCAATGAATAGCATTCTCACATAGGTGTTCCTTTTGTCCAGGTGTGGGAGTGTAGAATGCAATAGAGATTGCATCATATGTGGATCTGTTGGGGCGGTATGCAAATTGGAGTGGGTCTAGGGTTTCTCGGATAATGGTGTTGATGTGAGCCATGACCAGCCTTTCAACAGATTTCATGGCTACAGGCGTGAGTGCCTCAGGTCGGTAGTCATTTAGGTAGATTATCTTAGTGTTCTTGGGCCCAGGGACTATGGTGGTCTGCTTGAAACATGTTGGTATTACAGATTCAGACAGGGAGAGGTTGAAAATGTCAGTGAAGACACTTGCCAGTTGGTCAGCGCATGCTTAGAGTACATGTCCTGGTAATCCGTCTGGCCCTGCGGCCTTGTGAATCTTGACCTGTTTAAAGGTCTTACTCTCATCAGCTTGCTGAGAGTGTGATCACACAGTCGTCCGGAACAGCTGATGCTCTCATGCATGTTTCAGTGTTACTTGCCTCGAAGCGAGCATAGAAGTTATTTAGCTTGTCTGGTAGGCTAGTGTCACTGGGCAGCTCTTGGTTGTGCTTCTCCTTGTAGTCTGTAATAGTTTGCAAGCCCTGCCACATCCGACGAGCGCCGGAGCTGGTGTAGTACGATTCGATCTTAGTCCTCTATTGACGCTTTGCCTGTTTGATGGTTCGTCAGAGGGCATAGCGGGATTTCTTATAAGCTTCCTGGTTAGAGTCACGCTCCTTGAAGGCGGCAGCTCTACCCTTTAGCTCAGTGCAGATATTGCCTGTAATCCATGGCTTCTGGTTGGGGTATGTATGTACAGTCCCTGTGGGGACGACGTCGTCCATGCACTTATTGAGGAGGCCAGTGATTGATGTTGTGTACTCCTCAATGCCATCGGAAGAATCCCGGAACATATTCCAGTTTGAGGTCCTGAGCGGTCTGGAGCAGGTTTTCGTCTAGGATCTCTCTGTACTTTGCTCCGTTCAGCTTTGCCTCGACCCTGACTGGTCTCCCAGGCCCTGCCGCTGAAAAACATCCCCACAGCATGATGCTGCTACCACCATGCTTCACCTTAGGGATGGTGCCAGTTTCCTGCAGACATGACACTTGGCAGTGAGACCAAATATTTTCAATCATGGTTTCATCAGATCATAGAATCTTGTTTCTCATGGTCTGAGAGTCCATTAGGTGCCTTTTGGCAAGCTCCAAGCGTGCTGTCATGTACCTTTTACTGAGGAGAGGCATCTGTCTGACCACTCTACCAAAAAGGCCTGATTGGTGGAGTGCTGCAGAGATGGTTGTCCTTCTGGAAGGTTCTCCCATCTCCACAGAGGAACTCTGGCTCTCTGTCACCTCCCTGACCAAGGCCCTTTTCCGCCGATTGCTCAGAGCGGCTAGGCAGCCAGCTCTAGGAAGTCTTGGTGGTTCCAAACTTCTTCCATTTATGAATGATGGAGGCCACTGTGTTCTTGGGGACCTTCAATTCTGCAGAAATGTTTTGCTACACTTCCTCTGATCTGTACCTCGACATAATCCTGTCTCTGAGCTCTACGAACAATTCCTTCGACCTCATGGCTTGGTTTTTGCTCTGACATTCAATGTCAACTGTGGGACCTTATATAGACAGGTGTGTGCCTTTCCAAATCATGTCCAATCAATTACATTTACCACAGGTGGACTCCAATCAAGTTGTAGAAAAATCTCAAGGATAATCAATGGGAACAGGATGCACCTGAGCTCAATTTCGAGTCTCATAGCAAAGGGTCTGAATACTTATGTAAATATGGTATTTCTGTTTTTTATTTGTAATGAATTTGCTACATTTCTAAAAAACTGTTTTTGTTTTGTCATTATGGGGTATTGTCTTTAGATTGATGAGGAAGTTTTTTCATTTAACCCATTTTACAATAAGGCTGTAACGTAACAAAATGTGGAAAAGGGGAAGTGATCTGAATACTTTCCGAATGCACTGTATATTTCTCTATGCATTCTCAGATTTTTTTGACATAGTGGGCTTCTTCCAAAACAATTCATATTTCATTAGCCACCTTTTCTGTAGATTTACCTGTTCTTGATTGCTAAACAATCAATTATAGGCCTACTGTTAGTGAGGCCCTCACAAGCTATATGGCATGATGACAGAGAGAAAACCCTTCTTGCAGGTCCATAGAGGCGGAGGGTATGGCTCCGACTTCAGTGATGGTGAGGGCCAGGGAGAGACATCTCAAAGTGGAGGGAAAAGGCAGAGTTTGTTGTTTATTCCGTTCATCTCTTATACAGTTCACCATTGAAATACCATTACCGGGAGTCAAGGACATACATTTGTAGGCCCATCTACTGTATCAACTAACAGCTCTTGTCAGACGTCATTCAGAGCTCTACCTTTAGATGGCGATAAAGGCCAAGACATGTTTACTTTGACACAGTTGTCAGGGGTTGGCAAACCTGCTCTTGTTATACCAAAAGGCAGGCACGTAAGATTTTTAGTTTACCTCTTTGGATTTTGACTGGGGAGAGGAGGGTGAAATGTAGCAACCACAGATTAATTAGTATGCTTAGTTGGTGAGTTGATTTGTAGAATTAGGTGGGGTACCTGGTTAAAAAAAACTACCTGCAGCATCCCAATATCAAAGTTCACCACTTCTGGTTAACATTAATCTTGGAAACCGAGAACATAAATCTTGCATAATTGTGTCAGGTTCTGGAGGAGATGTATGAAAAAATATATTAACAAGACTAGTGAAGTCTCTACCCCCTAAACGGAAACTCTCAGCCAAGCATGGACCAAATGCCTCCTCCCCTTCAGAAATGTAACATTTACGAACACCTGCCAAATCGTGATTTACCAAATGATTAGTGACCAAAAATCTGTGCGCCATAACCAAGTTCCTCGTTAGTCGCTGCATCCCACAGTCTGTTGACGAACACTACGATACCGTCCAATGTTACATGGATGTATGTCCACGACAGATTAGGTTAACATTTTCTTTTCTCAAATCACAAACCCAACTTACACTGTGAAAATAATCACCAGAGAAATGTATATCCTTACAACAAAAATATCCATCTTCCTGGTACTCAGGAAGTAACTACACAAATAGAACTTCAATTATCCACTTGTAATTAATTTAAGGTCCAATGCAGCTGTTTTTATCTCAATATTAAATCATGTCTGGGTAGAAAGTAAGTACCTTACCGTGATTGTTTTCAATTAAAATGGTCAAGAAGAAACAAAAATGGCTTTGTCTCATGCAATATTTTTGCCAGGACTGTCTACAAGATGTCTGGAAACTAGCTTGGAACTCTTTCTTATTGGTCTATTAACTAATTTAATAGGCAGGCCAAAACTCCATCCCACCAAAACAGGTCGACATTTCAGGCGGTCTTTTCAAACAACTCTTTCACTAAAAGGGCATTATCATCATTTTCACAGTATTATTCCAACCTAAAAGGGTGGTGTTATATAAAAAAACAAACATAGGAAATCACGTTTTTGACTGCACTGACCCTTTAAGTTGTTACCACTTCCAAATGTCTTCATCAGCTTTGTGGGTGATAGATTATAAATAGAATAGGCTCATGAGAAGTGCTTTTGCGAGGTGAGAGCACTGACACACTTTAAGTAATGCATTGAACACAATGATCTATTCTTGCCGCTCTGAGAAAGCTGAATAAGCCAATATGCTGTACCTGATTAAGTCACTCTAGCTAATCCCGCCCTCGTTTACTGCCATTCTGTAGGAAGTGGCGAGGTATTTAAAGGCTGACTCAGATCATCAAGATTCACAGCCAATGGTCTTTCACTCCTCAATGGGATACAATGACCAATCCGTGATCTGGAATCAGATCAGGTCATCTACATGGTCTTTGTGTAAGAGTCAGTCGGAGGCCAGACATGTTCTCTCTCTGGCCAATGGCACGGCCATGTTGTAGCAGAGTGATTCACTAGTTTCATGCTATCGCTGTGTCACAGGTCATGTTTTTTAAGTTAGGTCATCTATTAGTATTGACCCAATCATGTGCAAAAAGCATCAGTTGCCTGTTTTGGCCATAATAGGAAGGGTTCAGTAACAATAAATTCATACTATATAAGAGGTTTTATAATCGATTCATGTTTTATTTAACATCCGTTGCCGAAAGGGATGATATGCCTTTTCCACCCTCATTTTGACCAGATGCTTTTGTAAGAAGGACTTTCTCTCCTCCGCTTTGTGTCTCTTGTCTTCTCTCTGGTTGATGTGTTCATGTCTGCCATCCCTCTTACTGTCTGAGCCATAGCACACTGTTTACATGCCATCTGTTTTCATACGTCTTCTGAACCAAGCATGTGTCTGTCCATCCCCATGTGCCAATGGTCCATCCGTGTACTTTTACCATGTGACAATGCATGCTCCTTGACACCTAGTTGACACTTCAAAAATGTGTCAAACAATTCAACAGTTTGGTCAAATCATATTTAATTGGTCACATGCGCAGAATACCACAAGCCCTTAAAATGCAGTTTTTTGAAAATAACAAACAAACAAAAAGTAAGAGATAAGAGTATCAAATAATTAAAGAGCAGCAGTGAATAACAATAGCCGGGCTATATACAGGTGGTACCGGTACAGAGTCAATGTCAATGTGCGGGGCACCGGTGTCGAGGTAATTGAGGTAATATTTTTATGTGTAGGTAGAGTTATTAAAGTGACTATGCATAGATAATAACCGAGTAGTAGCAGCGTTCCAGGGGGGCAATGCAAATAGTCTGGGTAGCCATTTGATTAGCTGTTATGAGACTTATGGCTTGGGGGTAGAAGCTATTTAGGAGCCTCTTGGACCTAGACTTGGCGCTCCGGTACCGTTTGCCGTGCGGTAGCAGAGGGTCGCATACATCGCACCGGACGTCGATCCCCCGTTCGTCTACCGATTTTTCAGTGAGCTGTGGACATCAGTAAAATTGTTTTGCACTCGGTTCGCAAAGTACTCGCCGCAGGCACACATTATTGGTGTATATGTGCTATAACACCGTGGCCGCTAAACTTGTGTTTAGAGAATCCCCAGTCTGAAGGATGTAGGGGTTACGTCATGATGAGACAGGATGACATGGCATTGTAATTGCTGATGCCCTTTTGGCTTTGTGAGGTTGACAAGTGAAACTCCTTGTGTCAAATCCCTGTGTTTACTATTTTAGTGGTCTGGTCACTGGTAAACAGTCAGTCAGTGTACATGGAAAGATGTATTGATCCAGCAAGGCCAGTAGTTCACCTTGCAACGTGTCTGTCTGCACACAATTTGTTTTTGTTATGAGTTGGATACTGTTGGTTCCAAAGTCCAAAGCAATATAAACAGTTGTCAAATATTCTAATCAGAGTTTAGAATATATCTTTCAGCAGCAATGTCTTTCTTTTTATGGGACAGACACCCAATTCACAGAGTCTTGGTTCACTTAATCACTTTGCCTCAAGTTCAACATAGCATCAGCATTTGTTTTTATAAACAATATTTGTGAAATTATTTGTGACATAATCATAATTTATTTACAACATGTTTTGGAACAGCTGTTTGGTGAAGCTTCACAACATGTTTTGGAACAGCGGTTTGGTGAAGCTACAACATGTTTTGGAAAGTCAAACTGAAAAGAAGGCAGCTACAGTTTGTCCAAATTGAAATGAAACGGCGATTCCATTCAGAACTGTCTCTCTTAAGAATGGGCCTCTCCCTATAGAGTAACTGACTTTTGATTGTGTAATAGGCTTTATAATAACAGCTACCAGGGTTGTTCCGTGAAAAGAGGGCCTTTTGGGTAGTGTAGTTCTTTTAAAAAACGAATTTTTATTTCACCTAATTATAATATTTTGTCATAAAGAGCATGTTTCACTTCATTAAAAAAAACATATTTTCCCATCTCAAGAGGTCAAATGAAGAAAAATGGCAATTAAAGTAACAGGGAAAAGTAGCAATTAAAGTAACAGGGTTGACTGTAACAGAGCCATAACTCCCTTTGAGACAGGGGGAATGGAAGCATGTTGTGCGCAACGGGGAGGGGCAATTGAATGCAAGCTCCCCCTTTTTCCTCAGAACAGGCTCAATTCAACGGGGCATGGACTCTACAAGGTGTCGAAAGCATTCCACAGGGATGCTGGCCTATGTTGACTCCAATGCTTCCCGCTGTTGTGTGAAGTTGGCTGGATGTCCTTTGGGTGGTGGACCATTCTTGATACACACAAACAGTTGAGCGTGAAAAACCCAGCAGCATTGCAGTTCTTGACACACATGGCGGTGCTCCTGGCACCTACTACCATACCCCGTTTTTAAGACACTTAAATGCTTAGTCTTGTCCATTCGCTCTCTGAATGGCACACATACACAATCCATGTCTAAATTGTCTCAAGGCTTGAAAATCCTTCTTTAACCTATATCCTCTCCTTCATCTACACTGATTGAAGTGGATTTAACAGGTGACATCAATAAGGGATCAAAGATTTCACGTGGATTCACCTGGTCAGTCTATGTCATGGAAAGAGCAGGTGTTCCTAATGTTTTGTACACTAAGTGTACACTGGAGTTGCTTACCAAGACGACGTTGAATGTTCTGGAGTGGCCTAGTTACAGTCTTGACTTAAATCAGCTTGAAAATCTGAAAATGGCTGAGCTTGAAGAATAAAAAAAAAAGAATACTGTGCAAATATTGTACAGTTCAAGTTTGCAAAGCTCTTAGAGAATTACCCAGAAAGACTCACAGCTGTAATCGCTGCCAATGACTCAGGGGTCTGAATAAATATGTAAATGAGATATTTCTGTATTTCATTTTCAAATGATTTGACAAAATATCTACAAACATGTTTTGGCACTATCGTTATTGGACGTTGTGTGTAGATGGGCGAGAGAAAAACAAATCAATAATGGTGTGGGTTCTAATCTTCCTAAATGTCAGAAAAACACAATATTGTAGAAGAGGTGTTCTACTAAATCAAATCAAAATCAAATCAAATTTATTTATATAGCCCTTCGTACATCAGCTGATATCTCAAAGTGCTGTACAGAAACCCAGCCTAAAACCCCAAACAGCAAGCAATGCAGGTGTAGAAGCACGGTGGCTAGGAAAAACTCCCTAGAAAGGCCAAAACCTAGGAAGAAACCTAGAGAGGAACCAGGCTATGTGGGGTGGCCAGTCCTCTTCTGGCTGTGCCGGGTGGAGATTATAACAAAACATGGTCAAGATGTTCAAATGTTCATAAATGACCAGCATGGTCGAATAATAATAAGGCAGAATAGTTGAAACTGGAGCAGCAGCACAGTCAGGTGGACTGGGGACAGCAAGGAGTCATCATGTCAGGTATTCCTGGGGCATGGTCCTATGGCTCAGGTCCTCCGAGAGAGAGAAAGAAAGAGAGAATTAGAGAGAGCATATGTGGGATGGCCAGTCCTCTTCTGGCTGTGCCGGGTGGAGATTATAACAGAACATGGCCAAGATGTTCAAATGTTCATAAATGACCAGCATGGTCAAATAATAATAAGGCAGAACAGTTGAAACTGGAGCAGCAGCACAGCCAGGTGGACTGGGGACAGCAAGGAGTCATCATGTCAGGTAGTCCTGGGGCATGGTCCTAGGGCTCAGGTCCTCCGAGAGAGAGAAAGAGAGAAGGAGAGAATTAGAGAACGCACACTTAGATTCACACAGGACACCGAATAGGACAGGAGAAGTACTCCAGATATAACAAACTGACCCTAGCCCCCCGACACATAAACTACTGCAGCATAAATACTGGAGGCTGATACTAACATATCAATGTGCAAGTACAGAGATACTGTACCTATCAATGCTGTGTCTGGTGGTGCTGGGGCTACCTTGCCAAGCATGTCAGTCATCATACCTTCCTGTATGGTGTCCCATATAGATTTTGGCCACTTTAGCGAGACTTTATTCATATAACAATTTTGATGTATTAAATGTTCCATGTGATTTATTTTAAAGGTCACTTAATTTAATAAAACAAACGTTTAAAATTCAGTATTGATGCACAGTTCCTACTTAAAATATCAAAGGGACGCTATTCTTTGAATGACCCACCAACATCAGAGAGAATTCATTCTTGTCTGGCAGATAAGGTGTTAATTAGCCTGCATGTGCAGCTCATGGCATTTAGCCATCTCCAGCGGCCTGAGGTCATATTGTCTCTCTAGAAGGGACCTCTAACTCTTGTTGCATATGCTTTTTCATTGGTAAGCTGTCAGCATCATAGAGAATGATCTCTCTTCGGGCAGATAATGTGTTAATTAGCCTGCATGTGAAGAAGGCAGCTCATGGAATGTAGCCACTTCCAGCAGCCTGGGGTAAGGTGAGGCCCAAGGTTGTGACTAGATGGAGTACAAATACGACCGGACGTGACTTTTTCTAGCAATTCTCCTAACCTGGTACATTAATTCTCCTAACCTGGTACGTTAATTCTCCTAACCTGGTGAGTAAGTTCTCCTAACCTGCTGCATTAAAGTTCTCCTAACCAGCTGCGTAAGTTCTCCTAACCTGCTGCGTAAGTTCTCCTAACCTGCTGCGTAAATTCTAACCCGCTGCATTAGTTCTCCTAACCTGCTGCGTAAGTTCTCCTAACCTGCTGTGTAAGTTCTCCTAACCTGCTGCGTAAGTTCTCCTAACCTGCTGCGTAAGTTCTCCTAACCTGCTGCATTAGTTCTCCTAACCTGCTGTGTAAGTTCTAACCCGCTGCATTAGTTCTCCTAAGCATCTGTGTAAGTTCTCCTAACCTGCTGTGTATGTTCTCCTAACCTGCTGTGTAAGTTCTAACCCGCTGCATTAGTTCTCCTAACCTGCTGCGTAAGTTCTAACCCGCTGCATTAGTTCTCCTAACCTGCTGTGTTAGTTCTCCTAACCTGCTGCGTAAGTTCTCCTAACCTGCTGTGTAAGTTCTAACCCGCTGCATTAGTTCTCCTAACCTGCTGCGTATGTTCTAACCCGCTGCATTAGTTCTCCTAACCTGCTGTGTTAGTTCTCCTAACCTGCTGCGTAAGTTCTAACCCGCTGCATTAGTTCTCCTAACCTGCTGTGTTAGTTCTCCTAACCTGCTGCGTAAATTCTCCTAACCTGCTGCGTAAGTTCTAACCCGCTGCATTAGTTCTCCTAACCTGCTGTGTTAGTTC
The DNA here is from genome assembly GCF_045791955.1 of Oncorhynchus clarkii lewisi. Classification (NCBI taxonomy): domain Eukaryota; kingdom Metazoa; phylum Chordata; class Actinopteri; order Salmoniformes; family Salmonidae; genus Oncorhynchus; species Oncorhynchus clarkii. The sequence goes on from NC_092162.1 coordinate 13,302,712, forward strand.
TCCTAACCTGCTGTGTTAGTTCTCCTAACCTGCTGCATAAGTTCTCCGAACCTGCTGTGTAAGTTCTAACGCTCTGCATTAGTTATCCTAACCTGCTGTGTTAGTTCTCCTAACCTGCTGCGTAAGTTCTCCTAACCTGCTGTGTAAGTTCTCCTAACCTGCTGCGTATGTTCTCCTAACCTGCTGCGTAAATTCTCCTAACCATCTGCATAAGTTCCCCTAACCTGCTGCGTAAATTCTCCTAACCTGCTGCGTAAATTCTCCTAACCTGCTGCGTACGTTCTCCTAACCTGCTGTGTTTGTTCTCCTAAACTGCTGCGTAAGTTCTCCTAGCCTGCTGCGTAAGTTCTCCTAACCTGCTGCGTAAGTTCTCCTAACCTGCTGCGTAAGTTCTCCTAACCTGCTGCGTAAGTTCTCCTAACCTGCTGCGTAAGTTCTCCTAACCTGCTGCGTATGTTCTCCTAACCTGCTGTGTAAATTCTCCTAACCCGTTGGGTAAATTCTCCTAACCCGCTGCATTAAAGTTCTCCTAACCTGCTGCGTAAGTTCTAACCCGCTGCATTAGTTCTCCTAACCTGCTGTGTTAGTTCTCCTAACCTGCTGCGTAAGTTCTCCTAACCTGCTGTGTAAGTTCTAACCCGCTGCATTAGTTCTCCTAACCTGCTGCGTAAGTTCTAACCCGCTGCATTAGTTCTCCTAACCTGCTGTGTTAGTTCTCCTAACCTGCTGCGTAAGTTCTAACCCGCTGCATTAGTTCTCCTAACCTGCTGTGTTAGTTCTCCTAACCTGCTGTGTTAGTTCTCCTAACCTGCTGCATAAGTTCTCTGAACCTGCTGTGTAAGTTCTAACCCGCTGCATTAGTTATCCTAACCTGCTGTGTTAGTTCTCCTAACCTGCTGCGTAAGTTCTCCTAACCTGCTGTGTAAGTTCTCCTAACCTGCTGCGTATGTTCTCCTAACCTGCTGCGTAAATTCTCCTAACTATCTGCATAAGTTCCCCTAACCTGCTGCGTAAATTCTCCTAACCTGCTGCGTAAATTCTCCTAACCTGCTGCGTACGTTCTCCTAACCTGCTGCGTAAGTTCTCCTAACCTGCTGCGTAAGTTCTCCTAACCTGCTGCGTAAGTTCTCCTAACCTGCTGCGTAAGTTCTCCTAACCTGCTGTGTAAGTTCTCCTAACCTGCTGCGTATGTTCTCCTAACCTGCTGTGTAAATTCTCCTAACCCGTTGGGTAAATTCTCCTAACCCGCTGCATTAAAGTTCTCCTAACCTGCTGCGTAAGTTCTCCTAACCTGCTGCGTATGTTCTCCTAACCTGCTGCGTATGTTCTCCTAACCTGCTGCGTTAGTTCTCTTAACCTTGTGCGTAAATTCTCCTAACCTGCTGTGTTAGTTCTCCTAACCTGCTGCGTAAGTTCTCCTAACCATCTGCATAAGTTCCCCTAACCTGCTGCGTAAATTCTCCTAACCTGCTGCGTATGTTCTCCTAACCTGCTGCGTTAGTTCTCTTAACCTTGTGCGTAAATTCTCCTAACCTGCTGCGTAAGTTCTCCTAACCATCTGCATAAGTTCCTCTAACCTGCAGCGTAAATTCTCCTAACCTGCTGCGTAAATTCTCCCAACCATGTCCCAGGACTACCTGACATGATGACTCCTTGCTGTCCCCAGTCCACCTGGCTGTGCTGCTGCTCCAGTTTCAACTGTTCTGCCTTATTATTATTTGACCATGCTGGTCATTTATGAACATTTGAACATCTTGGCCATGTTCTGTTATAATCTCCACCCGGCACAGCCAGAAGAGGACTGGCCACCCCACATATGCTCTCTCTAATTCTCTCTTTCTTTCTCTCTCTCGGAGGACCTGAGCCCTAGGACCATGCCCCAGGACTACCTGACGTGATGACTCCTTGCTGTCCCCAGTCCACCTGACCGTGCTGCTGCTCCAGTTTCAACTGTTCTGCCTTATTATTATTCGACCATGCTGGTCATTTATGAACATTTGAACATCTTGGCCATGTTCTGTTATAATCTCCACCCGGCACAGCCAGAAGAGGACTGGCCACCCCACATAGCCTGGTTCCTCTCTAGGTTTCTTCCTAGGTTTTGGCCTTTCTAGGGAGTTTTTCCTAGCCACCGTGCTTCTACACCTGCATTGCTTGCTGTTTGGGGTTTTAGGCTTTGTTTCTGTACAGCACTTTGAGATATCAGCTGATGTACGAAGGGCTATATAAATACATTTGATTTGATTTGATGTATCTGCATGGTGTCCTCAAAATAAGGAATAAACTTCATATACTTGAAAATGATTTCCCTCCAGCCTGTTCTCATTAACCAAACCTGCCCAGATGCAGGGTTGGAGGTACAGTCATGCAAGTACAGTGTTTTTACACTATACAGTAATACCTTAATCTGACGCTCTAAATTTCTCTCCTCTGTATGGTATGGCAATGCAGTTGAATAATGTCTCTATTGTATTGACACTGTGTTTTGAAGGCCACTTTCTGTGTGGGAACAACCTCTGTGAGAAGGAGGAGGACCTGAAGAGCTGGGAGGTGAACTTTGCCCATGTGGAGCAGGGAGAGAAGAGAAACACACGGGTCAAACTCAGTAAGAGCTCTGTTGTTTACATGTTAGTCATTTAGCACACGTGCTTATTCAGCCTGACTGACAGGAGCAATTGGGGTGCCTTGCTCAAGGGCACATTGACAGATTTTCACCTCGTTAGCTCAGGGGTTCGAACCAGCAACCTTTCGGAAACTGGCCCAGCGCTCTCAACCGCTAGGCTACCTGCCACTGGCCGTCTAAGCTATGGCTGGGCCTTCAAGCCTCACGCCGGTATCTTGGTGGGGCAAATCGCATTAATGAAGCCTAAAGAATGACTCCCTCTCGTATTGTGATCCCTGAGGAAACTCAGAACATGCTAGATTAACTTTTTTTTCAAGCTTTTCCTGTTGAAAAACAATATCCCACATGTAAGTACAGTAATGTACCCACACTTAAAAGAAAACTCCACCCAAAAACAATGTTTTTGTAATTGTTTCATTAGTCCATTGTTGACATAGTCCCAAAATGTTTTGCATGTCAGCAATCAAGTTGAGAACAAAATAGGAAAGGTCCACCCTTTGTGCTATGTCATGACTGACCTGGACCAACTATTGAGATGTGCCTTTTGTGAAGTAAATCAGGTGTTACATGAAATGAAAAGGAGACTGGAGTAGGACTTTAAAGTTTATGTATTGATATCAAGCAGTCTGTCAAAATGATCATTTCCCAGATGATAAACAGGGATACCTAGTCAGTTACAACTGAAATGTGTCTTCGGCATTTAACCCAACCTCTCTGATTCAGAGAGGTGCGGGGGGCTGCCGTAATCAACACCCACGTCTTTGGGTTAACTGCCTTGCTCAGAACAATAGATTTTTATTTTGTCAGCTCAGGGATTTGATCCTGCAACCTTTTAGTTACTGGCCCAACACTCTAACCACTAGGCTATAAGCACTATTCCAATTATTTGCTATACTAACAGAGGTGGTATTTTCTAGGACTCTGCCTCGAGTGCTCCTTTAAACTATCATCCCAGGAAATTGACTTGCTAATTGTTCCCTGTCAGTTTATCTTCATCCATTGACCACTAATGGGGTCTCTGGCCCCTTTTAGCGGTGTCAAAATGTCACAATTAATGTTTGAAGATTGGCTGAACTTAAACAAGCGACTCGTTTTTTTCAGGAGAAAGGAGGTGATCGCCAAGAAAAGAAGACAAGTCGTCTGAGGAAAATCAAGTTGAGCCACAGGCAAAAAGATCCAAGAAAGCAGAGACAAACATCAGAGGAGACACAAAGGCAAGACTCCACCATTTCATATCTTTGTACAACTATGGCTATAGGTAGACGCAAACAACAGGCCATGGGGATGAAATGAAAAGTGCTGAAGGTGTTTGTACTAATGTCTTAATGGTGTAATACAACATTTAGAAACATGAGCATTTGAAAAATCAAGCCCACTCATAAACTTCTTATAAACACCTACCATAGTGTTTAGATATTACATAATATCTGACTGAAAGCAGCCGTTTCACATGGAGGAGGAAAAAATCACAACACTTTGGTTGCTTTTTGTTGTTGCTCAATGTCAGCTGCACATAGTTGGCTGTCTGAGTTGAACTGACTGAGTTCCCCCTCTCTCTCCCCCCAGCAGGCCCCTCCTAACGCTCCTCCCCCAGGAACTCTGAGGACGACTCCCAGCAGTCAGACAAAGGTAGTGTTTATTCTCACTCTCCACCTCCCTACAAAGTCAAGCGGTTTATTACCTTACACCCTCAGGACAAGCAGAACGGACGTGCCCTAATGTCCTCATTCATAACAGGTGTTTTTAAAATACATTTAAAAAAATACCTTTTAAAAACACATGGGCTAGTTTGGTCATAAGGCCTCAGTCAGACAACAGTCATACTTTCATTGCGGATTCAGCTGCACTTGAAGTATGGGCCTGCTTACCCTGGATTTTCGATGTAACGTAAATAAAAGCAGCCGCTGCACACAAAGGCCAAGTTCCAAGGCCAAGGTGCAGACCAAGGACCACACTCTTACGGCTGAAGCTGCAGGACTGAAGGTAACCGACCCGTCCCGTCCCCTGGACCTTAGCCGACTGAAGTAGGGGTGCTGAGGGTTCTGCAGCACCCCCTGATAAATCACAATTAAAACATTTCAGCACCCCCACCTCAAAACATCTTCCCCGGCGCCATGCCCTGGTTTCTTCAGCACTGCTTTATACACACATTCTCACTTTACTCACTGTCAATCGTGAATGAGAATTCTTCAAGTTTTACCGGGGAAACATCCATGCAGCATCTGCATGCCAACCATTTGACCTCATTTATTTTCATGGGAATATGCATTTAGATCTAATTGAGTTGTGTATGCTACGTTGTTGTTTTTCATTACAGTTGAAGTCGGAAGTTTACATACACTTAGGTTGGAGTCATTAAAACTTGTTTTTCAACCACTCCACAAATTTCTTGTTAACAAACTATGGTTTTGGCAAGTCGGTTAGGATATCTACTTGGTGCATGACACAAGGAATTTTTCCAACAATTGTTTGCAGACAGATTATTTCACTTATAACTCACTGTATCACAATTCCAGTGGGTCAGAAGTTTAGATACACTAAGTTCACTGTGCCTTTAAACAGCTTGGAAAATTCCAGACAATTATTTAATGGCTTTAGAAGCTTCTGATAGGCTAATTGACATCATTTGAGTCAATTGGAGGTGTACCTGTGGATGTATTTCAAGGCCTACCTTCAAACTCAGTGCCTCTGCTTGGGAAAATCAAAAGAAATCAGCCAAGACATCAGAAAAAAAATTGTAGACCTCAAAAAGTCTGGTTCATCCTTGGGAGCAATTTCCAAACGGCTGAAGGTACCATGTTCATCTGTACAAACAATAGTATGCAAGTATAAACACCACGGGACCACGCAGCCAACATGCCGCTCAGGAAGGAGACGCATTCTGTTTCCTAGAGATGAACGTACTTTGGTCCGAAAATGTGAAAATCAATCCCAGAACAACAGCAAAGGACCTTGTGAAGATGCTGGAGGAAATAGGTACAAATGTATCTATATCCACAGTAAAACGAGTCCTATATTGACATAACCTGAAAGGCCGCTCAGCAAGGAAGAAGCCACTGCTCCAAAACCGTTTGCAATTGCACATGGGGCAAAGATCGTACTTTTTGGAGAAATGTCCTCTGGTCTGAGGACATTTCTGTTTGGCCATAATGACCATTGTTATGTTTGGAGGAAAAAGGGGGATGCTTGCAAGCCGAAGAACACCATCCCAACCGTGAAGCATGGGTCTTCCAAATGGACAATGACCCCAAGCATACTTCCAAAGTTGTGGCAAAATGGCTGAAGGACAACAAAGTCAAGGTATTGGAGTGGCCATCACAAAGCCCTGACCTCAATCCTATAGAAAATATGTGGGAAGAACTGAAAAGGCGTGTGGGAGCAAGGAAGCCTACAAACCTGACCCAGTTACACCAGCTCTGTCAGGATGAATGGGCCAAAATTCACCCAACATATTGTGGGAGGCTTGTGGAATGCTACCCAAAATATTTGACCCAAGTTAACCAATTTAAAGGCAATGCTACCAAATACTAATTGAGTGTATGCAAACTTCTGACCCACTGGGAATGTGACAAAAGAAATAAAAGCTGAAATAAATAATTATCTCTACTATTATTCTGACATGTCACATTCTTAAAATAAAGTGGTGATCCTAACTGACCTAAGACAGGGAATTTGTAGGAGGATTAAATGTCAGGAATTGTGAAAAACTGAGTTTAAATGTATTTGGCTAAGGTGTATGTAAACCTTCGACTTCAACTGTATGTACAGTAAGCGAATATGAGAGCAGATTGTGTTAACAAAGTGTAGCCTAGGCCTACCTGTGTTTTGTTTCAATTAAAGCACATATTTTGCCTAGTGGCGCACTCTGTTTGCACAATCATCCTAACATGAGGTGGTGTTTTGTCTCACAGTAACATCCAGACCAGAGTTCAAATGCTATTTAAAATATCTCAATAACTTTCACATAGATTTTGAAGTAAGTATTCAGATATTTTAAAAGACAAGTAGTTGAGTATTGTACTGTATTTAGGAATACACCTGGAAAGTATTGGCAGGTATTTGAAAATACTCAAATACACTGACTCAAATGCCCTCCCATGCATTTAGCCCAGGTATTTGAAAATAGTATTTGAAATAATTATTTTAAAATACTTCCAAAAGAAGAAGTTGATTCGGGCCACATTATTTGAAAATACTCAAATACACAAAAAACAAGTATTTCAATAACAGATCGTCAAATCCACAAGTATTTGATTATTTTGAGCCCAGATTTAGAAATGTTGTGCTATACTATTATATTCAGTTCTGTCATGTATGAATACTGTGATCTTGCAGACATTGATTCAGCTTTGATCTAACTTTATTAAACAAGCACCATTCTCCATTCATCATTGAAATTCACCAGAGTAGCCTGTTCTCTGGGCAGCCGAACGAATCCCGCACATGCGCAGAAGCTTTGGTTGTTTAGCTATCGGGAAGAGGCATCCAGAGAATTCGGCAACGCAGCCTGTCCGTACTCTTATAGGTTTAAGTCGGACTTGACTCTTCTGACCCTCCTTAATCCTTCAGTGCTGTAACTATGTTGCATGTGCCGCAACAATTCCTTAGTTAAAGCCCCTTATGGGTTTGTTTTTGAAAGCATTATGAATATTATTGAATGTAATGCATGAAAAGCTCTTTATGAATAAAATTGTTCTGTTTTGTATTGTCTCCTTCCTGCCATGTAGGAGAGGGAGAACACAGTGAGGAGCCAAAGGGCCTGTCGGAGGCAGACCACTGGAAAGGCCCAGCCCCCACCGTGGAGGAGGAGTCCAGGTGAGCTTAGCAGTCCAACATTATATCACCCTTACAAAGCCCTGCTAGGCCTCTAGACACGTTTACAGACACTAGTACCGACCAATTAAACTTTGATTTGACTATTTTCTGCCTTCCAGGGAGGAGGAGTTAGACGAGTACTTTGAGGACATGTTTCTTTGACCACCCTGCCCTTGGATTTCTGCCAGCAAGAGTCAACATGCAAGAGTCAACGTGCAAGAGTCAACATGCAAGAGTAGATTTGATTGATTTTCTATTAGACGTGGTTATCTTCGTTTAATATTTCAGTTTGTCTGAAGCTGAATAAAATGCAGGTTATTTTTTAATCCTGAGCTTCTAATTCAGCCTCCTGACATTTCATTATAACTGAAATAAAGACTACAAAATGGATGAGGTGCCATGTAAGATCCCAGTATCGAAGTGTATTTAGAAAAAGCACAATCCACTAAGAACTCCCAAGAAAAAACAATCTGAAAAGAAAAGGACTGGAAACATTCAACCACAGGAGGTTGGTGGCACCTTAATAGGGGAGGACAGGCTTGTGGTAATGACTGGAGCCTAATAGGTGGAATGGTATCAAACACATGGTTTCCATGGTTTCTCTGTGTTCGATGCCATTCCATTCGTACCGTTCCAGCCATTTTTATGAGCCGTCCTCCCCTCACCAGCCTCCACTACATTCAACCATGGTAGTAGAGACAGAGACAAAATACAAGCCCAGGCATTGGAAAGTGCATGTATTAACACATCAATATTGTTCCTGTAGGGTTATAGTTCACCAATGTTCTGTATAGGGTTATAGATACCCAGACCATATGAACCAATGTCACTGACTTCCTCAGATGCTGTAGCACTAGGATTAGGAAGCAGTGCATTATGCCCAACATTGCTTGGCGTGCTGTTTTCATTAGTGTGTCACTTGCCCAGGGATTAGACACATTGGCTTTAATCACCAGTAACTACTCTTCTATCTGAAGGAGTCCTTAAGTACCCTGAGTTAACACATGATAACCGTCCATGATATCCGACCATGATAACCGTCCATGATAACCGACCATGATATCCGACCATGATATCCATCCATGATACCCGTCCACGATAACCGACCATGATAATATATACCCTACTGCCCCATTTAATATACCCTAATACCCCATTAATATACTCTACTACCCCGTTAAAGAGTGTGGATCTCCTTTTGCACAGTATTGTAGGCCTGTAGTTCCTACAGGTCACAGACACAGACATAAGGTTGCATTGATTTCATCATCTTTTGCTTTCTTGATTGTCTTTGATTGAAAAAATGTCATACCTAAAATGTACACTGTCTTTTTGCAGTATACTGCAAAAAATGTGCTTTTTAGCAGGGTTATAGGATGATACAGGATGTAAACACCTCACGCAGACATCACTCAAGGTGCTCACTCAAAGTGTATTGGTCTCGGCAGCACGCCAGTCGGCTGATCTTCTTTTTCCAGGGCTAATCCAGCTTGATAGGGTAATCCCCAAGCACGATACAGGCGTCATGAGGAGGGCTGTCTACCCCAAGGTTCTTCAAGTTCATTCAGCATGTCAATGTGCTAGTCCAGCTCAAGGCAGAGGAGGCTGGTGTGGGGAGCTGTAGGAAGACGGGTAATGGCTGGAATGGAGTTAATGGAACAGTTTCCATGTGCTTGATTTGTTTGCTACCATCCCATTGATTCCATTCCAGCCATTACAATGAGCCTGTCCTCTCATAGCTCCTCCCACAATCTCCTCTTGTTTCAAGGGTAGTGGGTAAAATTGTTCAAGTGTAAAAATGAATTCAGTAGGCAGGTGTAAAGAATGTGACGAGAATCCCCCAGACTTTGATGTATGCCTTTATTTTACGTTACATCTTATGACACGTACATACAGTAGAATTAGTTTGATCAGACATCAAATTCTAATCTCTCTCAATGATAACTCAATTGAATTAGTAGATATGCATCTTGGAGTCCTTTAAATGTATGTGTAGGATAGATGAACTCACTTTCCCATATGGCTGTCATAGTGTAAAGCCCTGATCCGAGTGGCCTGCCCTGCCTAGCAGCTTTAGGAACAAAGATTCAGAGAAGCCATTTAAGATGCAGGTTGGCTGTCAAAGCCACTCTTATTGGATTAGTGCTCTTGATTGATAGGGCACGTTGCATAAGCAAAGAATCAAACTTTGCCTGCAATGTTTCCTGCTTACAGCCACTGCCTCCGCAGACGCCTCAGTCACCTGTTACAGTAGGTCGAAAGGAGATGTCTCGGCAGGACTTGTAAGGAGTTATTTTTATGGAAACCCCATTACAATTCAATCGGGTTCATCAATTAACTTTCTCACTGTTGCATAAGTACATTTTACATAGGTCCCCGAATGGTCATACAAAGAAAAGAAGGACTTTGGCCTGCCTGAGACCACATTGGAGGCTGGTACTCCATCAAACAAACATGATGGCCCTCACAAACAGTAGATATGATAAGACTTCGGTAGCCTGCTTGATCTACAGTAAGTAGGGTATTTAAAGTTTAAAGCTGTGCAGATCTCAAAAGCTGTCTGGCAAGCAAACTCAATCCCATCAAATCATCTTATGGTCAGGTACTTGAAGACACACGAACCTGATAGAACATTTCCGAGGCTTGCCTCCTAGTAACAAGCAAATTGTAGATTTAATTTGTACATATTTTACATACATTTCCTATGTGATGAACTACATTTTTTTGGAGAATGCACATACATAATAGCATAATCTATATTTTTGAAAGATTACTGCATTTCAATATATGATACACATATGTATAAATAGCAAGTAATATGTATATTACATTTTCAAGTTATTGGGAAAATGTTGTGCAGTTTAAAATTGTACACAGTTTGCAATGGATACCTGATGCTCAAACTCGACTTCTAACCAGATCATCAGTTCATACGATCTAAAGACTCTTAAAATACATCAAGTAGAAAATCTGACAAACAATCCAAAAATATATATTTAGCATATTAACACAAATATACCTTCACAAGGCTCAGAAGAGTGTGCACGTTTTCAGCATTGCTGCTATATTAACCTTCGGTAAAGTCAATTGTCACTTGCTAAAACACAGTAGCAAGTTTACCTTTTAAGCTTGAGTCATGGGAAGAAGTGTGTGCTCTTACAGCCCAGCATTCTAAAGGAGCAGTGTCTGTCTCTCTCTTTCTACAGAGTTTGTGTTATCATTTGTACTCATATTTGTTTGTAAAAAAAATGATTGAGATGTGTATATAAGATATTTAGCAGTATTCCTGTTCTCATAAAACAGCTCAGTTATAAAAGTGTGTCCACTGAACTCTCACCCTCATATCTTTATGGGCCATCAGAGTATGGATAAAAATGTACAGCTAATTATTTCCCCGAGCAGAATGTGTCTCAATAAATAGTATTTAAATACAGTATATGCCATTTGGCAGATGTTAAGATGTAATGTTTGTTTCATTTCATAGATGATGTTAGTTGTCGATTAAGTAGTACCTATAGTTAGTTATCTGTGAAAGATATGCTCTACTTTAACTGTGCTGTCCAGATATGTTAATGCTCCAACTGCTGGTACATCTGTGTTGATCCATCAGGATTGGCTTATCAAGTCCTGAGAATGAGGGGAAGCGATCGAGTCAGTCCACAAAGGGATACAACTTCACACTGACTGCCTGCTGCGCCTAGGGATCCTCCGCCACACGGCAAGGGCAGAGGCACACTCCAGGGGGTTAGGCAATGGTGCAGGTCTTGGACTTTCCCCCCTCTGGGACCTCATCTGCTGTTTAATCAGAAAACCGGACAGCAGGACAGTTAGCCAGCAAGTAGCAACACAGCAAGACAGCAATGACATGCATAGCAAGACAAATCAAATCAAAAGTTTGATTGATTTGATTTAATAGCAAGACAGGAAGCAGCAATATAAACAGTAAGAAGACTGTCTCAGTTTGTCTACTTATGTAATCTTAACACCAAGGTTAGGTAACTTTGTGGCCTGGATGACCACTGGAGCCTTGGCTAGTGTATGCATTGACAAGCCTCAGGCACTGTGTCTAAAATAATGGCACTTACTGGTATTGATATTTCTCTGGAGATTGTACAATAGCATTCCCTTTAATTCTAATTAAATTCTTGAATTAGAATTGGCCACACCCCACAGGAAGCAGAATTTGAATTGAATTTGAATTAAAGAGGAAATCAGCAGTTGAAACAATAACAAAGCGTATTCTCCACCCCTGTTTCGGTAAAAAGCTGAGGGGTTGGGGCTGGAGAAATGTTACCACTCAGACAGTGCTCTGGATGAAAGGACTGACCATCCACGATATCAAAATTATACTTTTAACTGTGGTTTGAGGCTATATAGTGTTTGTGTACATGTACTTTGTTTACAAACATTGGAGTAAAACAAGCTTATTTGGGTTCTGATTGGGTACGACAGTTGAACTAAGCTCATGAGGCATTTATAAGTTATATTCTTCAAGAATCAGTGGGTACATCTCATTTAGAAGACATAAAATGCATGTAGAAACTGCAGATTTACCCTTTAAAGGTAGTATAATTAATTCAACTAAATTAAAATGGTTAATTTCTTCTACCCGCCATTACACTGAGTATACAAAACAAACATTAAGGACACCTTCCTAATATTGAGTTACACACATATAAAATCATGTCTCAATTGTTTCAAGGCTTAAAAATCCTTCTTTAACCTGTCTCCACACCATCTACACTCATTGAAGTATATTTAACAAGTGACATCAATAAAGGATATATTTCACCTGGATTCACCTGGTCAGTCATGGAAAGAGCAGGTGTTCTTAATGTTTTGTACACTCTGGGTAAATCACTTTATTAATCACCGTTTGGGGGATTATTAAAGTACTATCTTATCTTATAATAAATGTTTATTTTGACATATGGCGTCCAATATTATGTAAACATTAGATTTTTAAAACTTCTTAAATTCAATTAAAAATAGAACTTCAATTCATGGCTTGAATTGAAATAAATTCCATATTCCAAATTGGCTCCAACCCTGATTTCTTTGAGAATGTATGTCAAATGTCACCTGGTGGTGCCTCAAGCTTCTTTTTCTCTTCCTCGATGGCCGCCATCTTGGCGGCGTGGATGTCGGCCAGCTCTTTCCAGTTCTTTAGGTTGATGTTCAGCCCATCAAACATGGGGGTGATCTCTACGTGGAACCTTGAGAATTCCTGCACACAAGTAGGCCCCATTTATCGCAAGCATTCACATACCCGGGACTGTCACTCAGCCTGACATCTTCCTTTACGGTGCAAACATTCCTGCCGGGGAGTTTATCTGGAGCACACTTAGAGATAAATACGCCCACTAGGCTCTCAGGTGGTCTAAACTGGACGGCCCTGTCACAGAAGTTGATATTGATAGTTCACAGAGAAACTGATCTCATCTATTTTTATAAGGATGATTCCGTTTCCAAAAATAAAAAGACAAATACCACAAGCTGATTTCTTTCTAATCGATCCCAATGAATTAAGACACACAAAAAAATAGGGCTTGGTTGAATTTCAACCAGCCAGGCAGTTACCTTGTACACGAACGCACACACAAACTGAATGAAACCGCACTGCATCTTGGGTAACTCCGCCGCACAGTTTCTGTCCATCATGGGCTGAGGAGCAATGAACGGGATGGAGTAAGATCAACACAAACAGAGGACTAACATATGTTCAGTGATTACTCTATACACATCTATTGTAAATAAACTGAGTTTTTTCCCCCCCTCACAAACTCACAATGGGTTGCTGATCGAGAACGGTCCTTTCCAAGTCACCTTGCTCCCAGAACTCAGCTGCGACCATAAGAGCCACCTATGAGGTGGAGAATTGGCAGCAAAGAATGTATCAGTACTAATCTGGACCTTGGGGCTTCCTGTGGTCTATATTGTTTGGAGGAAATGGAAAAAAGGGATTTTGTTTTCCTGTGTTGTTTTGTTTCATGACATGGTGGACAGATATAGCACCCACCTTGCTCTGGACATCCCATGGTTTGGTGATGGCAGACAAGTCACAACCTGTCATCATCATGGCCCTGACACACAAGAAGGGACAGTACTGTTAGAGGAATTATTCCAGAATTATACAAGAATCTTCATTAATGTTATACAAGCAACCATAAACTGTGGCAATGTGCACTTTAAGAAAAGTGGCCTACTGCCTCAAGTTTGCAATCGCGTAGCAAACCCCCGAGATGGCGGACAGAAGAACATTCCTACTCACATGATAATTTCCTTCCTGATTGGGTTGTTGGAAATATGATCAATTTTATCCTTCTCGGTTTCCATGGGCTCAGTGGCGTTCACAATGTTCTGGAACATTGTTCTTTTTCTGGGGGCCAGACCAACAGTCAAATTAGCAGTTTGCACATGATAGATGATACTGATTCAGTATATTAAGTAGCAGCTATATCAGAGATAACAACAATTGTAAAAACCCACTTGAAGTACAAGGCCAGATCAGTGGCAATGATGCAGACGTCAAACAAGTGCTGTACAGTCTCAAACTGACGCTTCTGGAGATTCACAAAGATGTTCAGGCTCTGAAGGAGGAGTAGGGAAAAATGTAAGTTCAACTCCCGCAATTGCCTTGTGTACGAACACTGGCCAAACGTAGTGCACTCTATAGGGAATAGGGTGCCATTTGGGACACAGAAACTGGAGTCAGGCGTCTCTAACCTCCTCAGCCATGAGCGTCTTGCTGTACTCCAAATGGTGCCTCTCCATGATGGAGGATCCGTGTAGTTTGGCTAAAGGCGATCCACTCCTGCAGGTCAGAGAGGGGTAACACCCAATCGTTAGACCCCAAACGGCACACTCCAAACCAATAACAGATAACTAAACTGTGATGATTTTAAGAGCGCTTCGAGTGCAGGTTGGCATTTATTTCCCCCGTCATGCATTTTGTTCTGACAGCAGCTCTGCAGAGTGGTCACTATCTGGCACAGCCACAAAGTCATAAAATCTGATTTTAAACCGAACCCTAACCTTAACCCTAACCTTACCCACACTGCTAACCCTAATGCCTAACCCTTTTACAATATAACCAGTTTTGACTTTGCAGCTGGTCTATCTAAGGGGAACTCGCTCAGTTCTGCCTCCAAGACAAGACTCATGACAATAAACGTCAATCGGCACTTTGAATGCTCATAGGTAAACGGAGGGGGTTCTTACTTTGTCTGGTATAAGTTGTTGGTCCCCCTGTGGTCAATATCGTGGCAGAATGCAGCGGCCACCATGGCAAAGGCATCCAGGTCAGAGTAATATTTCCTCAGCCTGCCAGTCTGTGAAGCAAAAGATTATATTATATTATATTATACATTATATTTTCTCTTATTGTTTTTCTACTTCACAAACAACATCCCACAAAAAAAATGATCCATTATCAAACAAAATGGGAGGGGTGGGGTGATCGATCTATTATCAAACAGAATGGGAGGGGTGGGGTGAACGATCCATTATCAAACAGAATGGGAGGGGTGGGGTGAACGATCCATTATCAAACAGAATTGGAGGGGTGGGGTGAACGATCCATTATCAAACAGTTGGCCCACCTCCCTGACCTACATTAGTGGGCAGCCATTGGTTGGCAGCATCAATGTCTCTAAACAAACATGAAATTTTAACTACTCTTCTTTTGGTGAGGTTATACACCGTCATTCTGTAAATCGATGTAGGTATCAGGTGATAGTACTGGTGCTGTAGGAGTAAAGGGACTCACCTGTAGAAGACAGAACATGGTCTGGCCCACGTTGAAGCCGTGTCTCCAGTTGTGGTAGGTGATGTCACGGTAACCTTTCCGGACAGTGTACATCCATCGCGTGAGGGTCTGGTTGTACATGGGAAAAGGAAACACTATGACATGAGGGATATTTTACCAATGATCTGTTTGTCACGTTTACCATGAGCTACAGTACATGTACATATTACCTCAACTACCTCGTATCCCTGCACATTGACTCCGGGACCGGTACCCCTTGTATATAGCCTCGTTATTGTTATTTTATTGTTGCTATTTTCTATTCTATTTGCTAATTTCCTTACTTTTTAACTCTGCACTGTTGGGAAAGGGCTCGTAAGTAAGCATATCACAGTAAAGTCTACACCTGTTGTATTCGGTGCATGTGACAAATAACATCTGATTTGATTTGTATGAGCAAACCAGTAAGACATAGCCTAGTAGTTTGACAAAAAGAATGTATTGAGTCATGTACAGTTTATACATTGCAATGCATTCTGGGGACATTTACTGTATAATGCTGAGGTTACGACTAAATAACTACATTCAAATAAACATGATTGTTTTACTAGCCAGGGGCTTCAGGACTGACCTCTGCTGGCACTTTGAACTTCTCCACCACGTTCAGCTCAAAGAAGCAGCGAATCCCGCACATGATGAGGCCGTGCTCAGTCACAGGGAAGTCACTGAAGGAGAACAGCAGCAGGTCGACGTCTATGGCCACAGGACAATTTGATCTCTACACAAGGGCAAATTAATAACCAAATATTTATTAACTGCTGAGTCCACTTTCACAGGCAGTTGAAAGTGTTATTACCCTGTTCATAACTTCATGTTCTGTGTTTGGTATCATGCCCTTGTCCAAGTTGACCCCTCACACCACTCTGCCACATTATCATTGTGTTTCTACCCACTTTCACTGACAGCCTGAAACATGATCCTACCAAGAGTTTGTACATCTCTTTCTGGTCACAGTCCTCTGGATCCGCATCAAACTTTTCCTTTGTGTTCTGTGGAAAGAGAAAATGTGAGGCTAGTTTCCTCTGTGAATCTCCACTGTCTAGAAGGTCTAAGATCTAACATATCTCAGGTCTCACCAGGATACTCTGCATTTCTGTGTTGGTGCATCTAGTCTGACACATGAGCATCTCCTGGGCGATGTCCTTTCTCCACTCCATCCTGTTCAGTCTGTCGTACGTGTCGCAGTTCAACACCGACCATCCCAGGAACTGGGTGAGGGCCTGGAACAATGCAGACAGGTCTTTAGCACCTCATACGTTCACAACCCAAGACAGGAATGATGAGAGAAGTGGTTGATATGACAGAGAGAGAGAGAGCATGCAAAAGAGAGAGAGAGAAAGAGAGAGAGAGAAAGAGAGAAAGTGCGAGAGAGCGAGAGAGAGAGTGGATGTCTGTGCACTTACCTCAGTGATCTGTTCGTCGTGCTCATCGAATGGTTTACCATCTTTCCTGTTGAAGAAAGTGGCAATACCCACAATTTCTTCCTTTTTGTTGACGATGGGAAGGGACAAGACATTCTTGATGATGAAACCTGACTCATCCACAGCCTCTTTCTGAAAGACAAAACGGCATGAAGTCGATTAGTAAATGCTTTGAGAAGGATCCCTAGATTATTGCGTTTTAGCGATACAACACCAATCTGAGGGCTGGTGGTCGTCTTCAAATAGCACATGTTGCTGATGACTTGATATATTGTAACACCAAGGTCATCTTATACTCAATACCATAGTCCTTACCTGGAACGTGAAGTACTCATCAGCGGCAACATTCATCATGTTACAAATCTACAGCGGAAGAAGAAGAAGACATATTTAAGTCAAATCACTCCCTTTTCGCAATCAAATGTTTTTATTTTATTTTTCGGAATAATATTGCCAGCAAACATACATACATACAAAATTAAGTTACACCCCCACCCCCATCCCAATCAATCCGAGGACCTGAGGGATCAAATTAAATAAACACACATGGATCAATAAGTAAATAACAGTCAAATCACTCTCAAAAGTCTCCAATGTACAGTTGGCCCTACATGCTTGAGGATAGTATATGGTCTGTGGTTAATGTATGGACTACATGCACTCTTTCACATCAACTTACATAGCCGTTCTCTGACACGTAAGTGGGGAGCCCACTCACCAGGGCCCAGTGGTCAATAGGAGGACCCCTACATGAAACAGAGGGAGTAAGACAGTGAGTGATGTATTTTGGTACTTTCAGACTTTTTGGTTTCTTCAGAAAGCATAATAACGAGTGATTTATGACAAGAAGCTACTGGTACTTACGGTATGACTTTGATTTCCTCTTTGGGTCCTTCTAAGAGATAGTCGATGATCTTGTAGAAGATGACTTCCTACAGATGCACAGGACAACATTCACTGGCTGTGATTATGTAATAGACAAGGCAGTAGAGAAAAGAGCAGAGTGCTTAGAGAGAATCATATCAAAGGAAAATGGATGCTTACTCTTCCGTCTGGGGTCTTTGGTCCGCTGTACGGTGGTACGTCTCCCAGCTTCACTGGCCACTCATCGTAGAACTCCTGCACGAAGAGAGGGAAGACATTAACCAGGACTTCAGTGTTCCCATTTCGAAACCACAGAGGGAGCAGATCCAAAATGGCGTCCATTTCAAGACAGTGACAAAACAGCAATATGCCTTAGCATATTATACACTAGTAACAAACCTTCTCTTTGGTCATGTCCAAGAGGCCCACAGAGTATCTTTCACAATTGAGGTAGATTCTCACAGTGTACAGAGCTTTGTGGAACTGTCTCTCAATGTCTGTCAACTCTTCAAATACTTTGCTGGCAGACCACAGAAGGACCTAGTGAAACAAGGGGAGAATAATAGATGTTGTTGTTGTTTTTGATGGGGAAACTGTTATAATGGTTAAGTCATGGATTGCATGGTAAAACACGGCTTTACAGGAAACTTTAACTGATATGAAGGTATAGTATGATGATCATTGATACACAGTGCATTCGGAAAGTATTCCGACCCCTTGACTTTTTCCACATTTTGTTACGTTACAGCCTTATTCTAAAATTGATTAAATTGCTTTGTTTTTTCCTCATCAATCTACACACACTACCCCATAATGACAAAGAAAAAACGTTTTTTTTAGAAATGGTTTTGCAAATGTATAAAAAAACAAAAAACTGAAATATCACATTTGCATAGTACTCAGACCCTTTACTCAGTACTTTGTTGAAGCACCTTTGGCAGCGATTACAGCCTCGAGTCTCTTGGGTGTGACGCTACAAGCTTGGCACATCTGTATTTGGGGATTTTCTCCCATTCTTCTCTGCAGATCCTCTCATGCTCCGTCAGGTTGCTGCACAGCTATTTTCAGGTATCTTCAGAGATGTTCGATCGGGTTCAAGTCCGGGCTCTGGCTGGACCACTCAAGGACATTCAGAGACTTGTCCTGAAGCCACTCTTGCGTTGTCTTGGTTGTGTGCTTAGGATCGATGTCCTGTTAGAAAGTGAACCTTCACCCAGTCTGAGGTCCTGAGCACTCTGGAACAGGTTTTCATCAAGGATCTCTCTGTACTTTTCTCTGTTTGTCTTTCCCTTGGTCCCGACTAGTCTCCCAGTCCCTGCCGCTGAAAAACATCCCCACAGCATGATGCTGCCCCCACCATGCTTCACTGTAGGGATGGTGCCAGGTTTCCTCCAGACGTGATGCTTTGCATTCAGACCAAAGAGCTCAATCTTGGTTTCATCAGACCAGATAATCTTGTTTCTCATTTTCTGAGAGTCCTTTAGGTGCCCTTTTGGCAAACTCCAAATGGGCTGTATGTGCCTTTTGCTGAGGAGTGGCTTCCATCTGGCCACTCAACCATAAAGGCCTGATTGGTGGAGTGCTGCAGAGATGGTTGGAAAAACCCATCGGGTTCTTGGTTACCTCCCTGACCAAGGCCCTTCTCTCCTGATTGCTCAGTTTGGCCGGGCGGCCAGCTATAGGAAGAGCTTCCAAACTTCTTTCATTTAAGAATGATGGAGGCTACTGTGTTTTTGGGGACCTTCAACGCTGTAAAAATGTTTTTTGGTACCCTTTTCCAGATCTGTGCCTCGACACAATCCTGTCTCAAACCTCATGGCTTGGCTTTTGCTCTGACATGCACTGTCAACTGTGGTACCTTATGTAGACAGGTGTGTGCCTTTCCAAATCATGTCCAATCAATTGAATTAACCACAAGTGGACTCCAATCAAGTTGTAGAAACATCACAAGGATGATCAATGGAAACGGGATGCACTTGAGCTCAATTTCGAGTCTTATAGCAAAGGGTCTGAATACTTATGGTAATCAGGTATTTCTGTTTTTTTAATATTTAATACAATTGCAAACATTTCTAAAAACCTGTTTTCGTCATTATGGGGTAATGTGTGTAGATTGATGAGGATGAAAAAAAAATCAATTTTAGAATAAGGCTGTAACGTAACAAAATGTGGAAAAAGAGGAAGGGTTCTGAATACTTTCCGAATGCACTGTATGACTGATACATCACACCACTCTTCATATTCTTCAAACACTAATAGCAAATTGCCTTGGTGAACTTTGTCTTTGTATTCAAGGGCCAGCATGATTGACACAGTTGATGACAGCTCATGTTGAATGGTGGGATACACTGGGTTCTTACCTGACCTTTCCTGGATTCCACGTTGAACATGTATGCAGTGTGATGCTGCGTGGCAATGACTTGGGCAAAGACCAAGTACTTGTTCCAGAGCTGAGAACCAAACCAGATTAAATCAATTCTCAGTTCAGCAAACAGGCATTCATCTGATGCGATGTCCTCCAGACTACTGATGCCATACACCCCTCACGCCGTGCTAACAATGAATATGCAGTATTGCCACCTCTCTTGATCTAGAGAGCCCCTGGTAGTTTTATTGCATTATTAGCATTTATTTTAAAGTAATATTGATTATTAGGACAATGTAGGCTATACATTGTATGTATATGTCATGTATCATGTGAATTGTGCTATTATGTATTAATCGTATGGTTTTTGAAAGGTATTTTCATAAAGACTAATACTGAGAAACCTTTCTAAGACTGGTATTTACTTCCTCATCGGGACTTACTTCCTCATCGGCTTTTGAGAATTCTTCAGCCCCAATTTTGTTTAGTGCCATGGCAACACCAAGGCATTCCTTATCAGCCATCATGGGGAATGAGAGCATGTTTTTGGTTTTGTATCCTGTCTGCTTGTCCACAAAGTCACTGAAGCGGTTATTCTGGAAGTGAAATAAAGTATATTGGATCAAGACATTAGTCGCGTTCACGCTGCAATAAGCCCAGGGCTAACAGCCTCCTTAGCCCTGAATTAAGAGAATGCCGTGTGTAAAGGTCTGCTGAGCACACAGTCAACTAGACAAAACACGTACCTCTGCTTGCCATGGTTTTTGTAACCTGCACATTATGGATGTCATTGAAATGCCACAATTCTATTACCATTATCTCGAGAGTAATAAGAATGCTTTTCAAATCACTGAAAATATCATGGGCTAATCAAAGTAGCCCAATTATGGACATCTTCTGGCTAACAAAGCCCAGATTGAACCCCTACTTGAATTCTGTAGTTAATTTATACATTCAGTAGGGTGTTCATGCAGAAATATATGTTGACCAATAACAACATGTATCTTCAATCATCCCCAGTTTAACATAAACAGTTTTGCAATCATAAAACTAGACATTTCTGTTTTGAATATGATAAAATATTAAATGAACTAAAGAATAAAATACTGTGTAGATAAATTAATGTAGGCCTATGCAATTAATTCATGACAAATTAACCAGAATAAAGACAGTTTCATGGCTTCTGGAGGTAAAAGGGATTTTCTGCACTATATAGAGGGATAACAACCATGACACATGGGCCACATTAACATTTCAAATGCATCCCTTATTCAATGATACATGTAACTTCACTGCATACTTGGTGAAAGGAACTAATCCAAGTTTGCATTGGTCAGACTTCTGGACTCAGATAATCAATGCCAGGCAACACCTTCAAAAAATTCCATGAAAGTGAATTTAACAAAAATAGATGACACAGAGAACAGACATGGATGAACACGTTGTACTTCTTTCATTATCTTCTCAAATCTACATAAGTTCAAATGTCAAACTTATGTGTGAAACGAATGACTTGTATTGATTTTTTATCCAACGTCTCCATTTATCTGACAAGAACAGTGTGCATACAGAACAAGTGTGAATACATTGGGATTGCTTTTGGTAACATTTTACGCCCGCTTTGGCGCGTGTACCCATTTTATATGCGCTTTGGCGCTTGGGCATCTGCTGACAATGACACTCACCTTTGTAACATCCGGAATGTTGTGCATCTTTTTGGAGTGCGCTGTGTATCCAACTACACCCATATCGATTGGAAACACAATCTCATTAGCGGGGTTGACAAGGTTTTCTTCGTATTTGGAGGTAGGGGTGACATTGAAGAGCGTCGTTGTAAGCTCAGATATTCCATTTCTAGCTCGAAGACCAAAGTAACTGCACCGGTCTGCGTTCAAAATCAAGCAAACCCTCTGCAGGACCTTGTGCAATACCTTTTCCATAACGATTTGCGATTGCATTTCTTTGACCAGGTCATAGATGATGTTGGCCTCCTGAATTTGGGAGACATCTTTGAAGGAAGATTGATCTTTGAGATTTTCTGCGAACGTTGTCGCGATCACTTCCGGGCTCAACTTTTTGTCAAAGTACTCTTTGGCGAACTGGGGATTGTTCTCCAGGTACTTCTCCACACTATCCTTGTCTCCCATTTTGAATTGTTCACGTTTGCCTCCCTTCTCTCACAGACGCATCACCCGGAAAAGTCGCAAGGTGTAAACGGTGGGTAGTTAGTGGCCTCCGTTTGCACCGACCTGCATCCTCTGCTGTGGTGCTGGACAAATCACCAAAACGTCCTTTACTCTGCTACAAGCTGACAGAATGTAGTGGCTTACAGACTGAAAGGATAAGAGGGCCCGCTAATTAATGTGACATCATGACATTAAAGCCCTAAGCTTTCTTAACCTGCAAATCCCAACACAGATCATTTTATATTGGACAATCCAATCTGAGTCAAGCAGGGCAGGTTGTTTTGTCGCGCTATCGCCCTACTGCAGCTGTGGTAGAGAATGTCATCAAATATATTATCCACCCAATATTCCCACTTGAGTAGAAAGTAGTTGGACAGTTGACCTTAAGGAACCACTCTTCAGTTCTCCACTATAGTTCCAAGCAAACATTTGAGAAAGGTTTGTGGAGGGGTCATGCAAGTAATAGCTGGTCCCATCCTCCCCACCACAGAACTTTCTCTCACAGGGATTTGTTTTCATAAGAATTGCCCTACCTGTATTTACAGTCAAAGTGAAGACAAATGCCAAGTAGGTAGGTTAAATGCATCAGTGAAGCAATTCAAAAAGGAGCTAAATTAAATGAGCTCCCTCTGTAATGTCTTTGACCAGTCCGTTTTTGTCTTGGTAGGATCCAGTGTGGTAAACATAGAGTGGAACAAAAGACACCTGGGGCAAGTCTTTTCATGGATGTGTGCATACCACCCCACTAAAACATTGATAAACCTACTGCATTATGTCAACAGTGTTGGGAGAAGTGCTTGATCTTAATGACCTCAATCTAGCTGTCATAGGGCAGTCTGGAAGCCTTGCCAAGTGAGGAGAATCAGAGTTCTGAGAAAGATGGTCCTATTGTAACCCTATCACACAGTCTGGCAAGGCAGGACAGGGCGAGTTTCTCTGTCTATTTTCACATGTGGGATTAAGACTGGCCCATAATGTGTTTACGGGGAACAATGGGTCTTTCTCTCTCCCAGCCAACACAGCAAGCCACTGAATTCTAGTCAGAGAGCAAGGCAATAAAAGATCTGTATCAATGGGACTTGGCAGTCTAAATCCCTTATTAAGTAAAAGTGATTAGTGGGATGTCCTCCCTGACAGAGAAGGAGAGAGACGGGGCCTGGCCTGGTACAGTGGAATGGATTAGTCACATGGACACCCTACCTAGGACTTAATCTCATGAAGAAAGCCATGTGGTAATAACGTCGCTGGCTGCAATGAGACGAATAGGGAAACAACAATAGACTAGATACATAAAGTCTGCAATCAATTTGGATTGGTTGTGTTCAAAAAGTGGTCCCATTCCATCAAACCCCACGGTCTGTCATTGCAGTAGTGTGTGAACCGGCTGCTGCCTCTCAGTTCTGTTAGGGTCAACAGACTCCAAGTGAAGAACAAGCAGCACTGTGTCCAGAAAGGCAGCCACACCAACCAGGCGACTTGTGTTGATATAAAACAAGTGGAGGACTTTCCCTCGATCACCATCTGCTACTGATTAATCAGCCTATCATCACCTTTCCACACTGTAGATCCCTGATCGGATGCTGCTTGGCGAAGATCGTTGTGGTTGGTTGTAAACAAACTTCCCAGGTGACTAACCAACCTGATGGATTGTACAGTTGGGGGTGTACCACAAAGTTACAAAACACCTCATAAAGTTACAAAACATTAATAATATGCTTCGCCCTGCCCCCTAAAGATAATTTATATACAATGGGGAGAACAAGTATTTGATACACTGCCGATTCTGCAGGTTTTCCTACTTACAAAGCATGTAGAGGTCTGTAATTTTTATCATAGGTACACTTCAACTGTGAGAGACAGAATCTAAAACAAAAATCCAGAAAATCACATTGTACGATTTTTAAGTAATTAATTTGCATTTTATTGCATGACATAAGTATTTGATACATCAGAAAAGCAGAACTTAATATTTGGTACAGAAATCTTTGTTTGCAATTACAGAGATCATACGTTTCCTGTAGTTCTTGACCAGGTTTGCACACACTGCAGCAGGGATTTTGTCCCACTCTTCCATACAGACCTTCTCCAGATCCTTCAGGTTTCGGGGCTGTCACTGGACAATACAGACTTTCAGCTCCCTCCAAAGATTTTCTATTGGGTTCAGGTCTGGAGACTGGCTAGGCCACTCCAGGACCTTGAGATGCTTCTTACGGAGCCACTCCTTAGTTGCCCTGGCTGTGTGTTTCGGGTCGTGGTCATGCTGGAAGACCCAGCCACGACCCATCTTCAATGCTCTTACTGAGGGAAGGAGGTTGTTGGCCAAGATCTCGCCATACATGGCCCCATCCATCCTCCCCTCAATACGGTGCAGTCGTCCTGTCCCCTTTGCAGAAAAGCATCCCCAAATAATGATGTTTCCACCTCCATGCTTCACGGTTGGGATGGTGTTCTTGGGGTTGTACTCATCCTTCTTCTTCCTCCAAACACGGCTAGTGGAGTTTAGACCAAAAAGCTCTATTTTTGTCTCATCAGACCACATGACCTTCTCCCATTCCTCCTCTGGATCATCCAGATGGTCATTGGCAAACTTCAGACGGGCCTGGACATGCGCTGGCTTGAGCAGGGGGACCTTGTGTGCGCTGCAGGATTTTAATCCATGACGGCGTAGTGTGTTACTAATGTTTTTCTTTGAGACTGTGGTCCCAGCTCTCTTCAGGTCATTGACCAGGTCCTGCCGTGTAGTTCTGGGCTGATCCCTCACCTTCCTCATGATCATTGATGCCCCACGAGGTGAGATCTTGCATGGAGCCCCAGACCGAGGGTGATTGACCGTCATCTTGAACTTCTTCCATTTTCTAATAATTGCGCCAACAGTTGTTGCCTTCTCACCAAGCTGCTTGCCTATTGTCCCGTAGCCCAACCCAGCCTTGTGCAGGTCTACAATTTTATCCCTGATGTCCTTACACAGCTCTCTGATCTTGGCCATTGTGGGGAGGTTGGAGTTTGTTTGATTGAGTGTGTGGACAGATGTCTTTTATACAGGTAACGAGTTCAAATAGGTGCAGTTAATACAGGTAATGAGTGGAGAACAGGAGGGCTTCTTAGAGAAAAACTAACATGTTTGTGAGAGCCGGAATTCTTACTGGTTGGTAGGTGATCCAATACTTATGTCATGCAATAAAATGCTAATTAATTACTTAAAAATCATATAATGTGATTTTCTGGATTTTTGTTTTAGATTCCGTCTCTCACAGTTGAAGTGTACCTATGATCAAAATTACAGACCTCTACATGCTTTGTAAGTAGGAAAACCTGCAAAATCGGCAGTGTATTAAATACATGTTCTTCCAATTGCATTTGGAAAATATTCAGACCCCTTGACTTTTTCCACATTTTGTTACATTACAGCCTTATTCTAAAATTGATAAAATAGTTTTCCCCCCTCCTTTATCTACACACAATACCCAATAATGACAAAGCAAAAACAGGTCTCCTGAAAAATTACATTTACATAAGTATTCAGACCCTTTGGCAGCGATTACAGCCTCAAGCCTTCTTGGGTATGAGACGGTAAGTTGGACACACCTGTATTTGGGGAGTTTCTCACATTCTTATGTTCAATTGGGTTCAAATCCACACTCTGGCTGGGCCACTCAAGGACATTCAGAGACTTGTCCTGAAGCCACTTCTGCCTTGTCTTGGCTGTGTGCTTAGGGTCGTTGTCCTGTTGGAAGGTGAACCTTCGCCCCAGTCTGAGGTCCTGAGCGCTCTGGAGCAGGTTTTCATCAAGAATCTCTCTGTACTTTGCTCCGTTCATCTTTCCCTTGATCCTGACTAGTCTCCCAGTCCCTGGGGATGGTGCCAGGTTTCCTCCAGATGTGACGCTTGGCATTCAGGCCAAAGAGTTCAATCTTGGTTACATCAGACAAGATACATTTGTTTCTCATGGTCTGAGAGTCCTGTAGGTGCCTTTTAGCAAACTCCAAGCGGGCTGTGATGTGCCTTTTACTGAGGAGTGGCTTCCATCTGGCCATTCTACCATAAAGGCCTGTTTGTTGGAGTGCTGCAGAGATGGTTGGCCTTCTGGAAGGTTCTCCTATCTCTACAGAGGAACTCTGGAGCTCTGGCAGAGTGTCCATCGGGTTCTTGGTCACCTCCCTGACCAAAGCCCTTATCCTTCAATTGCTCAGTTTGCTCAGTTCAAATCTTATTCCATTTAAGAATGATGGCGGCCACTGGCTTCTTGGGGACCGTCAATGCTGCAGAAATGTTTTGGTACCCTTCCCCAGATCTGTGCCTTGACACAATCCTGTTTCGTAGCTATACAGACAATTCCTTCGACCACATGGCTTGGTTTTTGCTCTGACATGCACTGCCAACTGTGGGACCTTATATAGACAGGTGTGTGCCTTTCCAAATCATGTCCAATCAATTGAATTTACCACAGGTGGACTCCAATCAAGTTATAGACACATCTCAAGGATGATCAATGGAAACAGGATGCACCTGAGCTCTATTTAGAGTTTCATTGCAAAGAATCTGAATAGATATGTAAATAAGGTATTTCTGTTTTGTTTTTTATATACATTTGTAAACATTTGTAAAAACCTATTTTCACTTTGTCATTATGGGGTATTGTGTGTAGATTGATGAGGAAACATGTAATTTAATCAATTTTAGATTAAGGCTGTAACACAACATAATGTGGAAAAAGGGAAGGGGCCTGAACACTTTCCGAATGGACTGTATATACAGTCAATTGCAGCCCAAGTAACAGACACATCTCAACATCAAATGTTCAGAGGAAACTGTGTGAATCAGGCATTCATGGTTGAATTGCTGCAAAGAAATCACTACTAAAGGACAGCAATAATAATAAGAGACTTGCTTGGGCCAAGAAACACGAGCAATGGACATTAGACTGGTGGAAATCTGTCCTTTGGTCTGAAGACTTGTTGTGTTTGTGAGACGCAGAGTAGGATGAGCTCCGTATGTGTGGTTCACACCGTGAAGCATGGAGAAGGTGTGATGGTGTGGGGGTCTATTGCTGGTGACATGGTCTGTGATTTATTTAGAATTGATTTAGAATTCAAGACCCACTTAACCAGCATGGCTACCACAACATTCTGCAGCAATACACCATTCCATCTGGTTTGCGCTTAGTGGGACAATAAATTTGTTCTCCAACAGGACAATGACCGAACACACCTGCAGGCTGTGTAAGGACTATTTGACCAAGAAAGAGAATGATGGAGTGCTGCATCAGATGACCTGACCTTCACAATCACCCGACCGCAACCCATTTGATTTGGGATGAGGTGGACCGCAGAGTGAAGGACAAGCAGGCAACAAGTGCTCAGCATATGTGGGAACTCCTTCAAGACTGTTGGAAATGCATTCCAGGTTGAGAGAATGCCTAGTGTGTGCAAAGCTGACATCAACTAAATTTATTGATTTCATATATTTTTTTAAAATCCTTATTTTACCAGGTAAGTTGACTGAGAACACGTTCTCATTTACAGCAATGACCTGGGGAATAGTTACAGGGGAGAGGAGGGGGGATGAATGAGCCAGTTGTAAGGCAAAGGGTGGCTACTTTGAAGAATCTAAAATATATTCAGATTTTTATTAACACTTTTTGGTTACTACATGATCATTTAATAGTTATGATGTTTTTGCTATTATTCTACAATGTAGAAAATAGTAAAAATAAAGAAAAACCCTTGAATGAATAGGTGTATCCAAACTTTTGACTGGTACTGTATATGCATATATAGTTTGGAATACTATGTTACAGCAGATAAAAATCTAACTTTTTCCTGACTCTGGTACTGGTCCAGCCATTCTTTGAGGGTCACGGTTATATGGTCCTAGAAAGAAAAACAAATGTCTACCTGGAATGCTTACTGGCAGCTTTAAACCATAAATTACGGTTTTATGGCCATAAAAGTAAGTGCCTGCACCCTCATTTACTGTATATGGCCATTTCATAACACTTTGCATACAGCCTGCAGGTATAATGCTTTATAACTTGTTTTCGTGTATGAGCCTTTATAATGTCCTATGGTATTTGCTGGTGTGGTATGATCAATGGAATACAACTATTGATTCATTCTGTTTGATCACTCACTGAAATGTTTTTCTCTTTGATATTGATTGCATAGCAAACTAGAAGTCAATGTTCTTTTCTCCACAGGATGTCCTATACAGGATAGGATCTATTATAGATTTATCTAACATTGAGCAATAAAATAATATTTAACATGATTGCCTAACATGGCTTTCAAGTGAAAAGTGAAAAATGTTAAAGGCCCAGTGCAGTCAAAAACTACACGTCCTGTGTTTTATAAATATTTCCACACTATGAGGTTGGAAGGATACTGTGAAATTGTGAAAATTGCCTTTTTAGTGTAAGAGCTGTTTGAAAAGGCCGCCTGAAATGTCTGCCTGTTTTGGAGAGATGGAGTTTTGGCTTTCCATGGTGACATAACCATGCGGTAAATTAGTTAATAGACCAATGAGAAAGAGAGTTCCAAACATCTCTGCCAATAACAGCTAATTTTCAGTTTTCCCCTTCCCACTCAGACCACTCCCACTCCCAGTCCGAGCAAAATTATTACTTGAGAAATTGCTGTTTGCCAAAAAGCTATTTTTGTTTATTTTTGACCATTTAAATTTCAACCAATCACAGTAAGGTACTTAATTGTTACCCAAAAATGATTCGATGTTGAGATAAAAACGGTTGCATTGAACCTTTAAGAAAAGTCGAGTAATCCCACTGGGCACAGAGGTCAGTTCAACAGCTAGTTTTGATTTACATTTGGTTGAGTTATCAACTAACGTGAATTCAACATGAATTCATAGTGAAATCAACAAGTGAAGTCATCATGCCATTGGATTTAGGTAAAAAGTTGGGTGAAAAAAAACAAAATTCCCTTACGTTGATTACTTTTTTCAAAACCAATCACTTTTCCACATTGATTCAACATCATCACATTGACATTTTTGTTGAAACGACATGGAAACAACATTGATTCAACCAGTTTTTGCCCAGTGGGATGAGACTAACCAGAAGTAACATATTGTAGTTGTTCCAGGGGGTAAAAGAGAGCTGAAACATTTCTTTCAAAGTCTGGATCTGGACGTTAACCTGGGGCTCGTACTGCTGAAGCAGAACATTTCACGCTTAGTGATTGATAGTGAGTATGTATAATGTATAGTATTCCAGATATGCTCTTGCCTTTACCCACAACAGATGTTTCATAAGGCAGCAAAAACACATTTTTGGGACTGGGGTCAAATGTGCAGAACACATCTGGACAAAATGGGAGTCTTGGTTGGAGTTACGTAATGTTTTCCCAATTGGTTAGGGGCTGTCTCACATCTGTTGTTGTTCTTACTCAACCCAGGCTGTGGCAGGACTCTACACTATAAAAACCTCTGTTTGTAGATGAACAGCAGCTCTAAGGCACCTCAGACTTTACAAGGTATGAACTGCATGGGAAGGGATAGTAGGGTTTTACATGTACTCTGCTTAGGGTTTTACATGTACTCTGCTTAGGGTTTTACATGTACTCTGCTTAGGGTTTTTCCTGTTTTCCTTTTTTTTATTACTATCAATTACCTTTTTAACTCACTTTTCATATTTTTGATTAGTTTGCAACCTTTTTAGATTGAAGCTGTAATGGAGTGGTATATTGCCCGATGTACTGATTGTGATGTTGTGATATTTTCTCTTGACTCTGGGCTCTGTCTTCCACGGATCCATCAACAAGGCAACATGCTGAGAATCTGTGTGGCCCTCTGTGTTCTGGCGACATGCTGGGCACAGGACTGTCAGGTTTCAAACATTCAGGTCATGCAGAACTTCGACAGAAGCAGGGTAAGAACAAAATTCACATTTCCTGAAATGTCACTTTCCATAAAGTATCTCTGCTCTTGTCCAATCTGATCTATCAGCCTTGGAATGTTCAATGTAGAATGTAACTGGAATTTCATTCATTGTATGTTATGCAGAGATTGATAGAGCTCTCATTTCATCTTACAGTATACTGGTAGGTGGTATGCTGTGGCCAAGAAAGATCCTGTTGGTCTGTTCCTCCTGGACAATGTTGTTGCTCAGTTCTCAGTAGATGGAAGTGGCAAAATGACTGCAACTGCCCAGGGAAGAGTTATCATCCTTAAGTGAGTTCTGTTTACTTCCAAACGATCAAAATAGTTTCTCAAACCTTCTAAAATTCATCATGTTTTCACTTCTACTGAACTTACTCATTTATCTTTGCTTCATCCTCCCCTTTCAACTCTCCTTTTCCTCCCTTTAGCAACTGGGAAATGTGTGCCAACATGTTCGGCACCTTCGAGGACACTCCAGACCCTGCCAAGTTCAAGATGAGATACTGGGGCGCTGCTGCATACCTCCAGTCTGGAAGTAAGAAAGACTACAGACTCAAAATACAAGACTAAAATCTATTGTTGTACAGAATGTTCCTTTGAGTTACACCACTACCTATTGATGATAACTTGACTATTCTTCATTTGTACATGATAGCATGCCATTGATGAAGCTGCCTACTGTCCAAAGCCTGCTGTTAAACCAACCATTGTTATTATTCTGTCTCCTCTCTCCTCCACATAGACGATGACCACTGGGTCATTGACACTGACTACGACAACTATGCCATCCACTACTCCTGCAGAGAGGTTGACCTGGACGGCACCTGCCTGGACGGATACTCCTTCATCTTCTCCCGCCACCCCACCGGTCTGAGGCCTGAGGACCAGAAGATTGTCACCGACAAGAAAAAGGAGCTCTGCTTCCTCGGCAAATACAGACGTGTTTCACACACTGGTAAGCGTTGTTATAAGTCAATTTAGTAATTAAAAGTAATACTTTACTTTTGTGCAAAAACCAATTGTGCAACTTCTGGTCTAATTAACTATTATGGAAACCTAATATCAATTATAAGCTCAGTATATGCAGTATGTGTAAACGTGTTTTATTCCTCCATTGCAGGTTTCTGTGAAAGCAGCTGATCTGGAACTAGTCAGATGGATATCATGGGTGTAAAATTCCACATATCAGAATCAGGCTGTAAATATAAACCATGTTCCACAACAAAAACAAACCAACCGTCACTGGCCAGCCCCTTCCAGCAGTTGGGGAACTTTGCCGTTACCAAAGATAGCCATCAACCAACCAAATGATTTGTATCCGAATGTATCAGGAAGGATATAGGATACTTTACTGATTGACATTGTATGATGTAGTCTTGAATGACTTCTTGAAATAAATAAAAACACAATGGTACTATTTCAGTGTTTATTTTGTATTATTAGCATCAAGGGTTTCAAGTCATACTTTGTGCTCTGATGTCATCAGGTTGGTTTGCCATTCATACAACTGCATGGTCCCACATGGCTTCCATTCAACAGTGACAAAAAGACAATTACTCAAAGATTGTGTTGATAGCCATTGCACTATCATCTTTATTGCACATTTTTGTACAGTGTATAACAAAGTGCAAAGATAGCTTTTGGATACAGGCCAAAACAAAAATCAAATCAAATGAAAAACAAAGACACCCAATTATCTGAAAAAGGACAATAATCTATTTATCACCAAACTGGTTTCAAAATGTATAAATACAATTTTAAAAAAGGCATCAAACTGAGAATTATTCATAACGCACTGCTTGGAACCAACCATATGAGTATTCTGCAGCAGTAACCTTACAGCTAAGTCCTTGTTGTAACGTTCCTTGAATAGACACACATGAACCTCTTTTCCCCTACCCAAGAGAAGCCTCGCTAATCCTTGGCCTTAAATAGTTTAATGCAAGGACTTACTCATGCAATCTCATTGGAGCTGGTTTGCAAAGTAAGAACTGAGGCGGAAGTGGGCCTTACTCACACATGTAACATTGCCCAGTGCAGCAATTTTTTATCTCAATATCAAGTCATTTCTGGGTAACAAGTAACTTACTGTGATAGTTGTCCATTCTAATGGTCAAAAATAAAGAAAATGTAAAATTGCTTTTTAACAAAAAACTATTCTCAAGCAAGAATTTTGCTAGGAATATCAGAGTGGTCTGAGTAGAGGATACTAAAGCGGTGCATTAGGATTGTGGCTTGGGGATCAATCCATTGGCTCCTGAGTGGCGCAGCGGTCTAAGCGCTAGAGGCATCACTACAGACCCTGGTTCGATTCCAGGCTGTATCACAACAAGCTGTGATTGGGAGTCCCGTAGGGCGGCGCACAATTGTCCGGGTTAGGGTTTGGCCGGGGTAGGCTGTCATTGTAAATAAGAATTTGTTCTTCGCTGACTTGCCTAGTTAAATAAACTGGTCAAAATTGTTCGTACTTTTACAGTGTTAGTTTCCTCAGCTGTACCAATATGATACAAAACACATGAAAAACTGAATTGACTGCACTGGGCCGTTAAAACTGATGGAATACACCTTAGGAATGCAAACAATGCTTATAGAAAGACGAGGTACAACAGAAAAAATAAAGGACCTATGTGGTGAACACTTGTTTCATGTTCTAATCTTACATACGTTCTATGACAAAACCATCCACATAAGATTTTTTTTAAATCACAAAAAATATATAATAATAATTCAAAATAGTTTATTCTTGTCAATCAAAAATAGTCACTGATTTATTGGTAAACACACCTTCAGGAACTTACAGTAGATCATCAGTAGACACATACAAAAAATGGGAAAGAAACATCGTCATGTAAAAAGAGCATAAACACAAACCAAATAGACTTCCTCTTATAAGATTATATAAATACAATATCTTATAGACAAAAGCAAGACCGAGAATGGCCAGATGTACTCCCTTGTTAATTCCCAGAGGCTGTTCAAGTGAAACAGTAGTCGAGGTGGGCCAGCAGTTCTCTGTGTTGACTGGTGGCGTATGGGGCTCTACACTTTGGACACTCCAGGAAACTCTCGTCCAGAAGGCTTTTGGAGGGCGAGGTGGGGATGGGATCCTCAATGGACAGCCTATCAAACTCCAGCTTGTTGTAAGAACTTGGCTCAGAGAAACGAGACTCGCTCTGCTGTTTACGAAATTGAAAATACATAGAAACCAATCAATTGTCCCACAGTTGCTTATCTGAAGATAGCAAAGGTATTCATGATGACAATTGAAAAGCAGAAAAGTCTAAAAGAATTTAAGTGTACTGCAACATTTTGCAATTGCTTACTTGATGGCTGGATTCCAGTCTCGTGATTTGGTCCCGAGCCTTGCGCAGCTCTTTCAGGACCTTGTGCAACTGATGCTGTAAACTGTGCCGATCGAGTTTCTCGTTCTCAAAGTCTTTGGCAGACAGCTGGATCTGGGGGGAATAGACAACAGCAAATCAAGAGAGCACTGCAGAGATCTTGGATGTTGTATTGCATAAGAGATGTTATACAACAGACTATTTCACAATCTAGAGTCAGGAATGGTTTAGGTTGCCAATAGAAAATCTAATTGTATTCGTCACATGCACCAACTACTAATATTGGTACCCTTGGTAAATCATTTTTTATTTATCCTCTTGGTCTTTCAAAATATTCACAAAAATCTAACTTTTAATTAAAATAAAAAATTAATTCTTAACTCAAAACAAATATTTTTCTCAAATATACATGTGCTACAATTATTGGCACTCCTTCCTTACCTTTGCCAACAGCTCAGAGTCTTCTCCTATAATGTGTAATGAGGTTAGAAAACACATGGCAAGGGACCCAAGACCATTCCTCCGTACAGAATCTCTCCAGATTCCAAGGTCCATGCTTGTGGACTGTTCTTCAGCTCATCCCAAAGGTTTTCTATAGGGTTTAGGCCAGGGGACGGCCTTGGCAAAACCTTGATTCTGTGGTCAGTGAACCATTTTTGTGTTGATGTTGTCCTGCTGGAAGATCCAACCATGGCCCAGTTTAAGCTTCCTAGCAGAGGCAGTCAGGTTTTGATGTAATATCTGCTGGTACTTGGAGTCCATGTTAACATGTATCCTAACAAGTTGTCCAGGGCCGTTGAAAAAAAAACAGACCCGCAACATCAAAGATCCACCACTATAGTTCACAGTGGGAATGAGGTACTTTTCTGCATGGATATATTTCTGTCTACGCCAAAATCATCTTTGTTTCCAAAAAGCTCTATTTTGGTCTCACCTGACCACAGAACCCGGTCACATTGAAAGTTCCAGTGACGTTTGGCAAACTGTAGGCGCTTGAGTTTGTTGTTTGATGACCGGGTTTGTTGTTTTTATGGCAACCCTCCCAAACAACTTGATCGTCTGATCGTAGTTTTGTAGAGTTTCTGACCTAACTAACGTCTGCAATTCTCCAGCTGTTTTTTGGGCCACTCTCACCATCCTCCTCACTGTGCGTGGGGTCAATATAGACACACGTCCTCTTCCAGGCCAATTGTTAACACCTCCAATTACTTTAAACTTCTTAATTATTGCCCTGATAGTAGAAATGGGCATTTTCAACCGGTAAGCTATTTTCTTATAGCCATTTCCTGATTTGTGCAGCTCAACAACTTTTGTCGCACATCATTACTGTATTCTCGGGTCTTTCCAAATAGTGATGGATGACTATGGGAACTTGGCATGTATGTCACCTCATATTTATACCCCAGTGAAACAGGAAGTCATGGCTTACCACTTAAGTATTCCTAATCACTCAGGTGAATTTAAATAGTAAAATATGAATTGGAATATACTTCAGTCAGATTTTAGTCATAAGAATTTATAGGGGTGCCAATAATTGTGGCAGACATGTTATGGAGATTTTTTTTTATTTCACATGTATTTTTTTTCAATAATTTTACTTCAATTAAAAGGTTAGATTTTCTGTGAATATTTTGAATGAAAGGCCAAGAGGAAAACAGCAAAGACATTTTTTTACAGCCCATTTTGCTCAAGTTTACCAAGGGTGCCAATGTAAGTGGAGGGCACTGTAGACATTACCGTGAAATGCTTACTTACAGGCCCTTAACCAACAACGCAGTTCAAGAAAGAGTTAAGAAAATATTTACTAAATAAACTAAAGCGTAATTTTTTATAAAAAGTAACACGATAAAATAACAATAACGAGGCTATATACAGGGGGTGCCGGTACCGAGTCAATGTGCAGGGCTACAGGTTAGTAGAGGTAATTTGTACATGTTGGTAGGGGTAAAATGATTATGCATGGATAAACGACCTACATACCTGCTGTTCCAGTACAGCAACTCTCCTCTGCTCCTCATTTTGATTTAACTGAGATTTCTGGAGTAGATTCACCTGAACAGAAAACAGTATTTTGTCTTAAAGGAAATTGGAGGTCCTATCGACATTCAGTATTACTGTGTCTTTTGAAAGAATAGTGGGAAAGTGCAGAGGGTGTGAAGAAGAACGAGGAGCATAGGCGAGAAAGTGGCTGAGACCGGGATCGAACCCCCTTCTCCAGCGGGTATATATGGTTCAGCACAGAACATTTTTATTTAATCCCCAACTACATTGAACTGTTGTTAGATCGGTATATATTCAACGAGACACAACCAGACTCATTTAAAAAACAACTTTTCGCCAGCAACTCATCCACAGGTCATGGTTGCAAATGACAATGCTTTATAAATTAACTCACCTGGTCAAACAAAGTTGCACAATAAACCACACAAAGTATCTCCCTGGTGTATAACAGTACCTGCAGCAGAAGCTCAGCAGACCTCTTCCTCTCGTCTTCCAACCTGGCGTCCATGCTGTCCCGCTCGGACCTCATCCTGTCAGCCAAGCACTTCCTCTCCTCGCTGACTCTGTGTCTCCTGCTGAGGCGCTCGGCCTGGAGCTGTTCTTGGGCCTCGGCCACCTCCCGGCAGCGCTCCTCGTACCTCCCCTGGGCCCGCGCAGCAGCCTCCTTCTGGGCCTCCACGTCCCGCTTGGCCTGCAGCAGAAGCTTGTCGTAGTACTCCTGCAGCTGGGGGGAAGACTTCTCAGGTGCTGGGGAAAATCAAGCAGGGTTACAATAAAATATGATCCTCTATGCAACACTTATGAATCGGTCACTAGGAAGTACCGTTTGTCAAGTATACTTTGCTTTACCACTTGTAATAGCTAATTATAACTAATTTGTAAACGCAAATTATAAGCTTGAGTTAATTTCAGGAAATCAAATGAGCATAATACAAAATCCATCTGTTTAAACTGGAGATATCAGATTATTTTTTTTTACCATGGGGTACGTCTCAATCCACCTCATCTGCCAATAGCCGTTTTCGGCATCTACAGTATAAGGTCTACGAGAATCACAAGCGTCACAGGCGTAGTCTGAAGTCAGTATCGCCGATCTGCCAACTTCTGTCAGTAGCATCTGAACGGTTCGAGCTACACACTAATATGACCCCTCTATGGAAAGGTGAGTCTCTCACGAACACGCACATTTGCTCTAGGATGCCCACAAGCCAAACCTGAAAGCAGCCTGGTACCACTTTAAAAATGAATGGAATTATATAGAGATAGTTTAGTGCCAAAAATAATGGGTTAAATCTGTATACAAAAATACAAATAGTTTCCTGATCCGTCTTATATCTCTTCGATATAATACAGATACTTCAAAACAAACTTCCTTTAGATGTATTTATTTGTACTATCAGTTTTTCCATGTATGAATCTGGTATTCAATGCGTTTCCACAGGCTAATAGCAGTAAGGCCAAATGTTTCATCAAATATTTTATATATATATATTTTTTTTTTCTCCCTAAAGGGTCCAAAAATTCTAAATCAAAAAGCATAATGGTCAGTGCTATGACTATCTTAAAACAATTCCATGTTTGCTTAGTAGAACCACCCCAATTAAGAAATGCTATATTCACAGACTGACAAGCGTTGGCCTAGAGGGTAATTATTTTAACCACATGGAAAAACATTTTTGTGTGTGAAATAAGCCTTTATAATGCGGAGAACATTGTGGGATCTGCCGATTTTTAACAGTGGATTTGCTCTTAACAGCAAACGAGTGCCAAATCCCACACAGGCTCAGAGGCCCTGTTTTTTTACCGGCTGAATCGCCTTCTTTGTGTTGTTGTTGGAGAGCTTGGTTGGCTTGATTTAGTTGCTGCTCCAACTCAAGGGTTCTGGCCAGGACTGCCTTGACATAGGCCTCTCGCTGCTGGTCATAAACCATCCACTGTTGGTTCTTCTCCAAAGCCTTACGGAATCCAGGAAAAAAGACACACGGGTTAGGTTATACAGTTTTCCTTAGCACTCAATGCACTACGATTTTTGAGCAGACAAAGACACAAAAAAAAATGGCAATTTTAATCTTGACAAGTTATTCAACTCACATCTCTCAGGTGATCCTGAACTACTGCAACCTCACCGGTGGGGACCCTGCCATTCTATCAAACAGTATAGAAACACGGGTATTAGAATATATCAAAACAATTGCAGAGGTGTACACAACAGAGACAATCACTTTCTACATGAAGACATGGTCTGTTGTATGTGGGTCTGTGGGAGACGAGTCTTGGATGTTTTACTTAAAAAGTCTAATGCAGACATTTTAATCGGAATATCACATAATTTCTGGGTAACAATTAAGTACCTTACTGTGACCATTTGAATTTAAAACAAAAATAGCTTCTTAGCAAAGAGCCATTTCTAGGAATTTCTGGGACTAGTGGGAAAGGGAAAAGTAGATGTTATTGGCAGAGTAGTTTGGAACACTTTCTTATTGGTTTATTAACTAATTTACCACCTGGTGATGTCACCAGGCAGGCCAAAACTCCATCCCACCAAAACAGGCTGAAATTTCAGGCGGTCTTTTCAAACAGCTCTTACACTAAAAGGGCATAATGATAATTTTCACTATTATTCCAAACTCAGTGTGTGGAAATATATATATAAAACACAAGGAAATCAAGATTAAAGAGGACATAATAAAATCATTAAAAAGGGCAGTAAAGCCTAGCTAAATGCA
Organism: Oncorhynchus clarkii lewisi; assembly: GCF_045791955.1. Lineage (NCBI taxonomy): Eukaryota > Metazoa > Chordata > Actinopteri > Salmoniformes > Salmonidae > Oncorhynchus > Oncorhynchus clarkii. The sequence continues at coordinate 13,340,754 of NC_092162.1, forward strand.
AAGCCGCCACTAGTTAAAGTACTGCATACAATAATATAATGCCTAGGGTGTCTTTTAACCAGTCAGAGGCCTAGTCAACCTGGCTGGGATACATCCTCAATAACACCAAGGCCCAACTATCCCTGGAGGGGCTGCCTTCGTTCTGCAATCCCTGGAGAGCGACGCCAGGTCCATCTCATAATAATATTAATGATGTTAAAGTTGGCCCACAGGTTGACATCTGATTGCCTGGTAAGACCAGGAACATGATACCTATGACCTAAGGAGGCGGGACGTCTCAAGGCTGCGCCGCTGTAAAACCCATTGGTCTGCTCAGGCCCTTAACTCCACCTCGAGAGGAGAGGGACCATAAGCTTGACAACCTTTTCCCAGATGGTCTGCCCATCCTGTATGACTGAACATGTGCGGTGGGGGTTATGTTGCGGAGGGTAATGCCCCCGGTGATGAGGGCCTGTTGGGAGGTGGATTGCCTTGAACATAGTCTCATGGTCATTTGAAAGTTACATATGAATTAGAGCACATATAATAAACATAGTTCTCTATCCATGAATAAGACTAGTGGTAAACCATTTCCCCCCATTCCACAGTGCTTTAAATTGAGGGAAAACTATTTTTATCAGAGGGAAGGGTCTGTCATACTCGTCTGGTAGAGTGGTCAAAGAGGTTAAACAATTAAATGCTTGTGAAGCTCTGTAATCATAAAATGGCTAACTTGTCATTCTCACTCTTATAAATATGACACTAAGAAGATTGGATAGATAAGAAATCAGGAAAATAAATGTCATATTTGAATCATGAAAGATGATAAATAGGAAATGCTGTCAGAGCCTATTCAACTGGTGGCTGCGGGCCAGATCCGGTCTTTTAATCAATTTAGACTGGCCCCTTGATCATTTCTGAACATTAGTAAAACAAATCTGGAGATAAAATTCGGATGTTTATTGCCAAAATGACAAGGCCTATCAGTGTGGTTTTTAGCAGCTCCAAATAAATCTTCCTATGAATTTGACTTGTGTGAACAGTGTGCAATAAGCTAATATCACCCCATTCCTGAAAGCTAAGACTCTCAGGGACACGTACGTGGTGTCTTCTGTTTCTCTCTATGAAGTCGTGCAGGAAATATTAGAAGGGAGTGAAAAAAGAAAAAATGACTGGGGGAAATTCCTCCAAAGCCCCCCCCCCCCCTAAAATAGAGAATCAAATAGCTTGCTGGTCCATGTTATTACCATCAGTGTGTTAGGGCAGTAAAAATAAAATCCTGTTTTCAGAGGATTTTAAAAACGACCTAATTACTTTTAGCAACATTTAAGTGCTTTATAATGGTGTGTGCTGTTTTTGATAGTTCTCCGGAAGATTAATCGCATGTCGAAAATGTCTGGCGCCCCTGCAATTACATTTAAAAAAGTGGCCCCCATAAGAATATGGTTGAGTAGCCCTGTGGTGCGTTCAGATAGCTTCAACGTTTGCTATGTTGCGTGACAGTTTGTACTGAACACGCTTCCCCAAAACTGTGTGCACCATTTGTCAACAGCCTTTGAGGTAAATTTGCTTACGTTTGGTGCTGTGGCCTGATCAATATGGGTGTGACCATCTAAAAACACAAAACCTATGCAGTACACCATACAGTAATCGCCCTGTGGGCCACCATAATCACAACGCTTTTCAACTGGTTGTTCAGAACAGTGCCGTTTCAGATTAATTTAATGTTGCACCCCGTTCTGTCGTACTGTACGAAAGCCACCTGAGCTGAGAGTTAACAAGTATTATGTCAGAGGGCCATTCTGAGAGCAAAGGCTGCCATCTAGAGTTCTAAAATAATATTTCACCTTGAGATTTTGAATCCCCCAGCCTAACCACAACATTCATACAGGAAACTGCAATGTTTGAATATTGAGGGGCGTGAACCTTGAAGTGTCTTCCTGTCACACATAGATTCTGCAGATTCCGCTCACCAACCTGGAAATCAGGAAACTGTTCTTCCAGTTCCTGACATCTTGCAGACACTGCCACCAAGTTGTTCTTCAGGTTCCCCGTCTCCTCCGAGAGGGACTGGAAGAGTTTCTCTCTGTGCTCTGCCTCTCTCCTCCCCTGGTCCAGCTGAGACTGGAGCGATGCCACCACCTCTCCCCCACTGGAACTCAGCTGTTGTCTCAGAGTCTCCACCTCCTTGTCCTTTGCCAGCAGCTGCTGAGTGTTCCTCTCCCTTAATGTCTCCAGAGACAGAATTTTCTGCAATCAATTGCAACATTTTGGTAGTTTATTTTTCTTCTTAAATGAACATGATTCATCTTTATATTAACAACTCCATCAAGACAATTTCAAAAGCCAACGGTCTTCAAAGGAACACGCCCATGATGTTCTCAATGCTAAACCCACAGACTGCTACAAAACCACATTGTGAAAGTGAAAGTGATCACAACAAATTTATGAACATAAAGTGCAAAGGTTGTTTTGGTTTGAAATGTTTCCTGTTTATGGATGTAGGCTACCTCATCACTAGGGTGTCAACCCCATTCCATTTGGACTTTATAATAATCATTTGACTGGCAATACTAGATTAGCCTAAGCATGTCACAAGAGTCTATTTCTGCACAAGCTACGATGCTTTGTCATTTTGCTAGCTAGTTAACTTACCTCTAGCAGTTTGCTCTTGTCCAAGTCTGGTGGCCTCGCCGTTCGTTTTGATATTTCATCCATCATCTTCTTCAGGTGATTATTTTCCTTCCTGAGTCTGTCCATTTCCATGTCTGCTTGCTTTGAGCCACTGGATTTAAAGCCTAACTTGTTGACAATGATATCCTTGGTGCTTTTTGATGCCATGTCTGGCGTGTTACCTAGAAAAACTAGTTTGACGTTTTTTTTTTGTCAATGTATAACAATTCAAATCACTCACATCTCATTCAATTGCACATTTTCAATCAAAGCTAACTACATATAGGTAGTAAATCTAATAGGAAATGCTCAAGTTTGTTTATTTCATTAGGCATACATCCAATTAAATGTCGCACCTGCAGTGAGGCCTAGCTAACGTTATTTGTTGAAATTGGCACGCCAAACACAAAACAAACTCAAGCCCAAAACAACAGAACATGCCTAACCGAAAAAAAACATTTCTCCAAAACTTTACAACTGAATGACATAAATAGAACATAATCTTACCAACAAGATACAGATCATCTGCTAGGTTGTTGGCTATATATTTTTATTGAGTTGGTGGCTAATGCTAGTTAGCTAGCTAAGTTAAATACTGTACAGTAGGTGCTGGTCTGTCTAACAACACAGCTATAGTTAGCCAGCAATCCGTCCTTATTTAGAGAGCTAAACTTTTGTTCGTTCAACCCAAACTCTTTTCTATTGTTAATAAAACATGTATGGATGCATCTATAAATATTTAGAAAATATAACTCACAATGTAGGACTCTGTTTCCGAAATAACAACCTAGGATGCTTGATTTATGAGAATGAAACGGACACTTTCTTGCTTCCAAGTTGAAAACAAGTTTGAATGCAGCGCGTCAGGCGTCATATCCGGGTGTCAGATGACGCGGGCACTCCTTTTTTAATCAACCACCACTAGATGGAGACAGAGTACTGTTATTGCTCAGACCAATAACAGATCACACAATAAACTTGCCATGGAACATAAATTAATAGATAAATATGAATGGAAAATACGATTAGCTAAGTCTATATTTATTTTGGTCCTATCACTATCCTGTTTTAATAGCAGCATGCAATTAGTCAACTATCTACCATCTTATCCAACTTTCACTGAACCACTCTTTCCCTCTGTCATCCTCTGTCAACACATACACAGGATGGCAGCACATTACCATTGTCAAAGAAATCCACACCCACCCTTATTTTCCTAAATTTAACACGGGAGCTATTTCCTCAAATGATGCAGTTGGCTTTAGTGATGGGGAGGTGATGGTGCTGCACGCGATTCGTTTTTTATAGTCATTACAGAGCAATACTGATTCCTGTTAGTGACAATCATAATGTTGCGGGTTGTGGTAGAATCTGCGAAAGGTCTGCCTAAAAGTAAACTTGGAAGTACTCCGGATCCTATAGCAAATATTATTTTTAAAGGTAAGGAAGTGCACTTGCTTTTTATGTCCCAAAGATTCTCTTTCTGTATCTTGATACACAACTCTGATGGGCTACTTTGATGTCTCCATCCCAGTAGCAGAAAAGGCAGTAGTCATAACAACATGTTTATTAATTGAGAAAGAACACAGGTTGTCAGATGCAGAAGGATGATGGTGTAACCTATTGATGGGCTGAATCAGGATGTAGTCCTTTGAAGTAGGCAATAACTTTTCACTGGACCTAAACTGATGAATGTGTCTATTCAATATTACCCGAGTTATCATAATGACTGCATTGACATCCACTCTACCCTGTAAATTAGAAGTTGTTAGGAATTTAATGAATTCTTAGCAAGTGTGAAAGGTGACTGAAATAAGTTTTTTTTTAAATAAAACAAATTTAACTTTCAGATGAAAAGAAGAAAACCAAAACAATTGACAGTGAAGTCAACCCAGTTTGGAATGAAGTAAGTACTTTGTTTCCTGTTCAGACTATTTGTCCTTGGGAAAGTTGCATTGCCAAAAGAAGACTTGAAACACTTGAAATAGTTACAACCCTGATAGTGTGTGTGTGTGATATTGTAGGCTTCTGTATAATATTGTCATTCTCTAATAGGCTTAATAATATAATTAGTGTCATGTGTACCTCAACCCCTTGGGGGTGGCAGTGCCCCTGATTTATAATTAAGAAATGTCATGTTTGATTACAGGTCCTTGAGTTTGATTTGAAGGGTTCTGTGCTTGATTCCTCCTCTTACATTGATGTGATTGTGAAAGACTACGAAACTATTGGAAAAGATAAGTAAGTGGCCCAGACATACACTTCATCCTAACACACCAGCACTAATAGTGGGATTTAGGAAAGCGAGAAACCCAGGTTGCCTCACCATTTAAACAGAGCAGAGATTGTCCTCTAAATGAAGTTGCAAAGAACTGTCTAGTCTCCAACGTGGTTACAAGAAGAGGCAGGACTTCTTACAAAATCTCTGACTTAATCTGTTCAATATTACTGAAGGTAGTCATTAGATTAACAACCTCCTGCAAATTAACCCCAAAGGGAAAGAGAACTGCAGTCTCGAAATGGTTAAATAATGACAGACAGATCAGGGCTGGCACAATGGATTCCAGGGATAATGTTAATGGGAAAGTAGGTTAGCATAACCACTCTTTCAGGAGACCACATTGTTGGCTTAACATGTAACTCCCACACCCTAGTTGCCAGGCTTAGACTTGTACGCAGTGAGTGGGGGAGGTGATCCGCCTCAGGCAACAATGAATACCTGTTTGTTCTGTTGGGATGAGCTGGATGGCACTTGTTGACAGGGAAATATTGTATTCAGTTAGGACGAAGCAGTCGTGAGAGCTCAGGCCACTATGGATAGAGACCAACGTTTAAATGTTGTGGTAGCGTATTTTCCATTCACAGAGGGAAAGACATATGGTGACAATCTGGAAACGTAACCACAGAAAAAAAAGTTTCTAAGGTTTTGCCAGTTAAAATCGTCAAAGCCTTGTATGTTATGAAGACAACACACGTGTTACAGAATATCCAGGTTTTAGTGAGATTAATTCAGTAAAATGATCATGTCTGTGAATCCACGTCTGTGGTCCTCTGTAGCTCAGTTGGTAGAGAATGGTGCTTTCTACAGCAGAGTAGTGAGTTTGATTCCCTGGACACTTCAAATGTGTGCACGTGTAAGTCACTTTGGATAAAAGCTTCTGCAAGTATAATTCTTTGCATGTAATACAGATTAGCTACATTCTGCAGCTCAGCACAGTTGGAATCAGGGTTATGATTTTCCAGTTTTGTCAGGTATATGCATGCATCAGTGCAGGCCATGTGTTGCGAGTAACGCTTTCCATCGAGTTAGCCTAGTCTGACACTAGTGGTGGGGGGGTGTAGGGACTCTCCTCTCACTTAGCTTTCCAGGGTCTGTTATGATACTTTGTAACCCTAGCAACTTGGGATAGAAAAGTTTAACCTTGTGGTTCTAGATTTATTAGATATGGGCAGGAATTCCTCTAATGGTCCCTACAAATAGAGTCACACAAATAATATATCTTTGTCACAAATCCTGACTTTATGGTGGCCAATGTCATTATGTGTTGACATACCCGATTACTCATGCTATGTAACAGGGCAACATAAATTACATGGCTGCGACAAGGAAACTTCCACTGTGGTTGACATAGGAAGGCTGCTGGCGAAAATGATGGGCAGTGGGTGGAAGGACTCCACACTTTGGTAATAGCAGATCGAGTTCTGACGGCGCACCTGTCTGCATTTCATGACCTGAGAACGTCAGGCTGACAGACATACACCAGTCAGGGAGAAATGAAAATAACGTCATGAGAGGCTGGCATTGTAATCCAGACAATAATAACATTGCAGAGAGTTTCACCACTGGTCTGTTACTAACTGCGTTACCCTAGCAACAGACAAGAACCAACATATTCTGCTATTCTGCTCACTGACTCACTAACCCAGCCCTATTGTCCACAAATCTTTTTTTGACTGAAGGTATTGCGGGGGGGTTGTTTTGTTAATATAACAGAAATGTTACTATTGTCACAAGGAAAGGATGGAACATCCTCTGATTTATTATCCTGGATTCCAGTTTGATAGTCACTCTCCAGAGAATTCCTGTTTCAGCCTCCCAGATGTAGAAGAGATTTGTCTAAACACTGCCTGGGAGATGTAATATTCCCCATGAGCAGAGTGACCAGTAGAGATAAATGATCAAATAAACAAAGAGAGAAAGGACATTATTAACAATACCCACCTGGATCTGTATGGACATTATTCCTGACAGGAGGGTAAAGGTTCAAATCCTTGGAAAAGTTGTAACATTACATTTCACATATTAGTAACTTAGCAGACGCTCTTATCCAGAGCGACTTACAGGAGCGATTAGGGTTAAGTGCCTTGCTCAAGGGCACATTGAGAAAAAACCAGCAACCTTTCAGTTATTTGCCCAATGCTCTTAACCCCTAATTTACCTGCTTCCCAACATAATTTGTTCGTACGCGATGTGGTAAGGCAAGTTATGTCAAATTATATACTAGCTTCGCTCTCCAGGTTGGGCTGGTGGGAGGAGCTATAGGAGGACGGGTCATTGTAATGGCTGGAGTGGAGTTCATGGAACGGAGTCAAACGTGGTTTCCATTTGTTTGATACCGTTACACCCATTCCATTCCAGTCTTTACAACGAGCCCATCCTCCTTTAGCTCCTCTCACCGGCCTCCTCTGATGAAATCTCTATTTGATTGCTCGTGTGTGATGCCAGGTCCCTGTTCTTTGTGGGTGTGTTTGACTGGGTGGGTTTGTTAACTTTGGGAGGAGGCCACCCCTGTGCCTTGCTCACGGTGATGTCACTGAGTATACAGAAGGCTTTTCCTTCCTCATCTGCTCACCGCACTCATGACTAGATGTAATCTCTATTCTCAAATAAAGAAGTTGTATTTTATTTATTTAACCTTTATTTACCCAGGTGAGTCAATTAAGAACAAATTCTTATTTACGATGATGGCTAGAGTCAGTAGCCTAATGTATCACAATCTCCATGCTTCCATATTTGATAGTGTCAAAGATCTTTCTGGTCAGCACTCTCATACAGGGCCTATCGAAAGTCTTACATCCCTTTGAACCTCTTTCACATTTTGTTGCGTTAGAAAGTGGGATTGAAATATATTTAATTGTCTTTTTTTTTTGTCTTTGATCTACACAAAATACTCCATGATGTCAAAGTGAAAAGAAAATTCTACACATTTTAACAAATTCCTAAAAATGTAATAACTAAAATATAGATGTTGCATAAGTATTCAGCCCTGTTGTTTAGGAAAGGGTACATTTTTCAGAAGTAAAATTTGGCTCAACAAATCACATAAGTTACATGGACTCACTCTGTCTGAAATAATACGGCTTGACATGATTTTTGAATGAGTACCCCTTCCTCTGTCCCCCATACAACATCTTTAAGGTCCCTCAGTCAAGTATTGAAATTAGTAAAAAGAACAGGGAGCTTTTTGAAAGCCTCATAAAGAAGGGCAGTGATTGGTGGATTGGTAACAATAACAAATCAGACATTGAATATATCTTGAAGCATATCAAGTTCATAGTTATGCTGTGGATTATGTATTAAACCACCCAGACACATCAAAGATGCAGCCATCCTTCTGATCTGAGCCATCAAGCCATCTTTCTGAATGGTGATTTTAAAACAGCTACAGAGTTCAATGGCTGTGATAGTAGAAAATGGAGGATGGATCAACAACATTGCAGTGACTCCACAATAATGAACTGTAAGACAGAGTGAAAACAATGAAAATATTCAAAAACATGCATATGTATGCAACAAGGCACTAAAGTAAAAGTGCAACAGTAAAGGGATATACTTCATGGCCTAAATGCCTTACAGCAGGACAATAACCTACAATACAAGGCCAAACCTACGCTGGAGTTGCTTGCCAAGAAAACAGTGAATATTCCTGAGCGGCCAAATTACAGTTTTGACTTAAATCTGCTTGAACATCTTTGGCAAGACTTAAATGGCTGTCTTAACCATGATCCCCAACACCATGACAGAGCTTAAAGAATTTTGAAAATAATGGGCGAATATATTGCACAATACAGCTGTGCAAAGCGCTTATGAGACTTACCCAAGAAGACTCACAGCTGTAATCGCTGCCAAAGGTGTTTCTACCATCTATTGACTCAAGGGGGTGAAAACTTATCTCAACAAGTTATATTGCCATTTTATTTTTCATTACTCTTAAAAAAGAAAAAGTTAACTTTGACATTAGAGTGTTTTGTCTAGATCATTGACAAAAAAAATCAATTTGAATCCCACTTTGTAACACAATAAAATGTGAAGAAATACAAGGGAGTTGTAAACGTTCTATAGACACTGTAGTTGTTTCATTTGGCTAGTGGCCAAATAGCCACTCTTAAGGACTCTAGTGATAAGGATATTGTTGCAGTATTTTCATTTCTTACATGCACCTGAAGTTCAATCAAAGAGACATTATCAAACAGAATTTCCCTGTGTTCATACCGCACCTTTGTATAGTAGGTGTAACGATGTGCGCTGAGAGTTGGGAAGCAAGTACAGGGAGTGAGTGTTTTAATAAATAAACGGAACATGAACCAAAACACGGAACATGAACCCCCCCCCCCAAAAAAAAGCACACGTGACAGTAGGAATGTTGTATTTGTTTTTACATCTAGCCATATCTGAAGTCTAGCCTTGTTTTGCAGGTTTCTCGGCTCTGCAAAAATCTCACTGAAAGACCTTGCAACTGGTCAAGTCAAATCCTTTCCATGTAAAGATCTGGCTCTTGTCAATGAAAAGGGACAGGCTACTGGGGTAAGTTGTTCAGTATGTACTAATAGAGAGTGCAGCTACTCACCAGCTACCAGGGATATGGGCAAAACAATCATACAATCAGCTGAAATTGAAACAGCTGCAATATCATTATCCCATTTTAATTCATTACATTGTATTAGCTTAACTACAAAAACCACATGAGCACCAAACTTCTCATGCAATTTTCCGTTTTGAATTTTGATATCAGCACATTTTAATGAGATGATTGATTTATTCCACCAATTATTTACCTTCCAGGCCACGGTGAGCCTTGTTATTCATTATGATCCTCCAGCCAATGCCACTCCAAATCCAAATGACCCACAGGCAGGAGATGCTGCAGGGGATTCTGGTACGTCATATGTTCTCATAGACTTAGATAGACGACTCATTGTATCTGTTCCATTATGGTGCCTGTGAGAGCACTGGCTGTGCCATTTAGGCCATCTCCATTTTGAAGTAGTAATTTTCCTTCTTATACTACTTCTATGAGTTGGTAAACAAACTGATTGTGAAATAGAGCTGTCTGGTATACTTGTGTTAATCCTCAAAATAAGAAATAAACATCAGGGAAAGATTGGCTTTTTGCTTTGTTTTCCTATCGACCATGTGACATTGACAGGGGAAGGATTATGAAAGGCCTATGTGTTTATTTGGATACTTGTATTAGCTGTTACTAAAGGCAACAACTAATCTTTGTGCTGTTAATTGTACTTTACCTGGTGACTGTGGTTGAGGTTGTGCTGTGTGTGTTTGCAATGGAAGGTAGAGGTGAAGAGGGGGATGAGGACATCGCTGATGCAGGACAGAGTCCCTCTGCCCCTGGTCAGCCTGGGAACCCTAACCAAGGACCGGTCAAGAAAAACAGGAAATTGAACCGTCCCCTGGCCAATAAACCTCAGGACTTTCAGGTGAATTCTGGCATTCTGGAATTCTAGCATCTATCTAATCAGAAGTATGTCATGAATTATGATTTGACATTGTTTTGACTCCCTTTTCTCATTATCTCTTGCCGTCAGATCCGGGTCAGGATATTAGAGGGACGACAGCTCCCTGGGAATAACATCAAACCTGTTGTGAAGGTGAATGTTTGTGGACAGACTCACAGAACAAGGATCAAGCGGGGAAACAATCCCTTCTTTGATGAGGTAAAAGGAGGCCTATTGATTTAACTTAATTTGACTAAGTCCATGTGTGCTTAGCAAATGGGGAATTCTTTCTTGAGATATGACTGCAGTGGATTTGTCCTGAAGCTTAATGTGGATTTGCTTTTCTCATTAAACCACCCAGATTCCTTTTTCTCTTTACAGATGTTCTTTTACAACGTCAACATGTTACCATCGGACCTATTTGATCAATATGTCAGCATTCGGGTAAGTTGAACTCAATGTTAGTAATATGGAACTAACTGATCTGAACAGTCAGGTAGTACTATGTATTGCATTTCATTCTCACTCTAATAAAGAGCGCTCTCCTTCTGTAGGTGTACGACTCCTTCTCTCTGAGAGCTGACAGTCTCATGGGGGAGTTCAAGGTACTCCATCTTTCTCTTCCACCTCTTACTAAAAAACATTCAAGGATTAATGACCAAAGTGTCTAACTTTACATTCCATTACTCTTGACTTATGCATTTTATCAGTCTGAGGTATTTCCCATCTTCCTTTGCTTCCCACAGGTTGATGTTGGCTTCATCTATGATGAACCAGGTATGTTTGTGGTGCCTTGCACAGTATTTAAAAAAAAAAATGTTGTGAACTTTTCCTCCCCAATTTCGTGGTATCCAATTGTTTAGTAGCTACTATCTTGTCTCATCACTACAACTCCCGTATTTGCATACACTGTGTCTGTTATCCATTTCCTCAATGGGGTAAATGTTGTGCATGTGGCTGTCTGTCTCGGTCTGTCTCATAGCTCACTCTGTAATGAGGAAGTGGCTCCTCCTGAATGACCCTGATGAATCCAGTTCGGGCGCCAGAGGATACCTTAAAGTCAGCATGTTCATCGTTGGGGCGGGAGACGAATCACTGGTACAGTAGTAGTTGGGGTTACCTCTCACGGTTTCTGTTGGCATGATTCGTAACTGAATGCTAATTTGGAGCATCTTAATGATCTGGATGAACCCATTCCTGTATTATGACTTGTCAGAGCTAAATAAATCTCCTTGTCAGGTCACATGTACGCTACCGGTCAAAAGTTTTAGAACACCTAAGGGTTTTTCTTTATTTTTACTATTTTCTGCATTGTAGAATAATAGTGAAGACATCAAAAAGTAACATATGGAATCATGTAGTAACCAAAAAAGTGTTAAATAAATCAAAATATATTTTATATTTGAGATTCTTCAAATAGCCACCCTTTGCCTTGATGACAGATTTGCACACTGTTGGCATTCTCTCAACCAGCTTCAAGAGTCTTGAATGAGTTCCCACATATGCTGAGCACTTGTTGGCTCCCTTACCTTCACTCTGTGGTCCGACTCATCCCAAACCATCTCAATTGGGTTGATGTTGGGTGATTTTGGAGGCCAGGTCATCTGATGCAGCACTCCATCACTCTCCTTCTTGGTAAAATAGTTCTTACACAGCCTGGAGGTGTGTTGGGTCATTGTCCTGTTGAAAAACAAATGATAGTCTCACTAAGCCCAAACCAGATGGGATGGCGTATCACTGCAGAATGCTGTGGTAGCCATGTTGGTTGTGTGCCTTGAATTCTAATAAATCAGACAGTGTCACCAGCAAAGTACTCCCACACCATAACACCTCCTCCTCCATGCTTTACTGTGGGAACCACACATGCAGAGATCATCCGTTCACCCACACCGCTTCTCACAAAGACACGGCTGTTGGAACCAAAAATCTCAAATTTCGACTCCAGACCAAAGGACACATTTCCACCGGTCTGATGTCCATTGCTCGTGTTTCTTGACCCAAGCAAGTCTTTTCTTCTTATTGGTGTCCTTTAGTAGTGGTTTATTTGCAGCAATTCAACCATGAAGGCCTGATTCCCACAGTCTCTTCTGAACAGTTGATGTTGAGATGTGTGTTACTTGAACTCTGAGAAGGATTTATTTGGCCTGCAATTTCTGAGGCTGGTAACTGTAATGAACTTATCCTCTTCAGCAGAGGTAACTCTGGGTCTTCCTTTCCTGTGGCGGTCCTCCTGAGAGCCAGTTTCATCATAGAGCTTGGTGGTTTTTGCGACTGCACTTGAAGACCCTTTCAAAGTTCTTGAAATGTTCCGTATTGACTGACCTTCATGTCTTAAAGTAATGATGGACTGTCGTGCCTCCCGGGTGGCGCAGTGGTTAAGGGCGCTGTACTGCAGCGCCAGCTGTGCCATCAGAGTCCCTGGGTTCGCGCCCAGGCTCTGTCGTAACCGGCCGCGACCGGGAGGTCCGTGGGGCGACGCACAATTGGCCTAGCGTCGTCTGGGTTAGGGAGGGCTTGGTCGGTAGGGCTGTCCTTGTCTCATCGCGCACCAGCGACTCCTGTGGCAGGCCGGGCGCAGTGCGCGCTAACCAAGGTTGCCAGGTGCACGGTGTAGCCTCCGACACATTGGTGCGCGCTGTGTTAAGAAGCAGTGCGGCTGGTTGGGTTGTGTATCGGAGGACGCATGACTTCCAACCTTCGTCTCTCCCGAGCCCGTACGGGAGTTGTAGCGATGAGACAAGATAGTAGCTACTACAACAATTGGATACCACGAAAAAAAAAAAAAATGATGCACTGTCATTTCTCTTTGCTTATCTGAGCTGTTCTTGGTCAATGCTGATGTTCTGTATACCCTACCTTATCACAACACAACTGATTGGCTCAAACGCATTAAGAACAAAATAAATGACACAAATTGACTTTTTTAAGTAGGGAGGTACTTTGCTGGTCACACCTGTTAATTGAAATGCATTCCACGTGACTACCTCATGAAGCTGGTTGAGAGAATGCCAAGAGTTGTCAAAGCTGTCATCAAGGCAAAGGGTGGCTATTAAAATACATACACACTTTTTTGGTTTATACATGATTCCGTATGTGTTATTTCATAGTTTTGATGTCTTCACTATTATTCTACAATATAGACAATAGTAAAAGTAAAGAAAAACCCTTGAATGAGTAGGTGATCTAAAGCTTTTGACTGGTAGTGTACTTGGAAAATAACATCTGTGCCTATCATAGTGAAGTGTGACAACAGTGTGTGGCTTCTGCAGGTAGAGAAGAGGGACATTAATGATGACCAGGATGACATAGAGAGTAACCTGCTGCTGCCAGCAGGGGTTACACTGCGATGGGTCACCCTGTCTCTCAAAGTGTTCCGGGCCGAGGACATTCCCCAGAGTATGCCACTCGTGTATATATAATGTTATGTTGCTGCTGTTGTGGTTGGCTTGTTATGTTGCTGCTGTTGTGGTTGATTTGTTCTGCTGCTGATGTTGTGGTTGGCTTGTTCTGCTGCTGATGTTGTGGTTGGCTTTTTCTGCTGCTGATGTTGTGGTTGACTTGTTCTGCTGCTGATGTTGTGGTTGATTTGTTCTGCTGCTGATGTTGTGGTTGGCTTGTTCTGCTGCTGATGTTGTGGTTGGCTTGTTCTGCTGCTGATGTTGTGGTTGGCTTGTTATGTTGCTGCTGTTGTGGTTGATTTGTTCTGCTGCTGATGTTGTGGTTGGCTTGTTCTGCTGCTGATGTTGTGGTTGGCTTTTTCTGCTGCTGATGTTGTGGTTGATTTGTTCTGCTGCTGATGTTGTGGTTGGCTTGTTCTGCTGCTGATGTTGTGGTTGATTTGTTCTGCTGCTGATGTTGTGGTTGGCTTGTTCTGCTGCTGATGTTGTGGTTGGCTTTTTCTGCTGCTGATGTTGTGGTTGGCTTGTTCTGCTGCTGATGTTGTGGTTGGCTTTTTCTGCTGCTGATGTTGTGGCTGGCTTGTTCTGCTGCTGATGTTGTGGTTGGCTTGTTCTGCTGCTGATGTTGTGGTTGGCTTGTTCTGCTGCTGATGTTGTGGTTGGCTTGTTCTGCTGCTGATGTTGTGGTTGATTTGTTCTGCTGCTGATGTTGTGGTTGGCTTGTTCTGCTGCTGATGTTGTGGTTGGCTTGTTCTGCTGCTGATGTTGTGGTTGGCTTGTGCTGCTGCTGATGTTGTGGTTGGCTTGTGCTGCTGCTGATGTTGTGGTTGGCTTGTTCTGCCGCTGATGTTGTGGTTGACTTGTTCTGCCGCTGATGTTGTGGTTGACTTTTTACGCTTGAAGACTCTTCAGCCTAACTCTCAAGTGCTTTCTCTCTACGCTAAAGATAGGTGCGCATCCAAACTAGCTATTCATTTAGAAGTGTCTCAATCTGTACCTTTCAAGTAAGATTGTTTCAAGATGCAAGTAAATACATCAAAGTTAAAATAGTTGTTCACTATTTTACTACGTGGTGTTAGATGGTTCCTCACCCTGAAAGTCTATGGGCCAGGAGAAACTGCCATAGAGAACTTACAGGGTGAGGAACCATCTAACTTCAGGTTGAAATAGTGAACTGCTCCTTTAACCTGTGTGTTTTTCACCATAGTGGATGATGCCTTTATCCAGTCATTGAAGGGGATGTTTGGAGTGGATGGGGACAAGAAGAATCTAGTGGATCCTTTTGTCGAGGCTCACTTCGCTGGCAAAAGGGTATTCACATTTCTCTCCACCTAAAATTCGAATCAAGGGGAGGATTTGTTTATTATGGAAATAGTTGTGCAGTGAAGTTGATATGTGAATGTTTATTGTTGAAGCTGTGCACCCAAGTCATTGAGAAGAATGCCAACCCAGAATGGAACCAAATGCTGAATCTTCAGGTCAAGGTAAAAAAACAAAAAAAACAAAAACAATCTAATGCACTGGATTTCTGCTTTGGTAAATTGTGATTCAAAACGATGATCCTGTAAAATCTTTTTGCAGTTCCCCTCCATGTGTGAACGAATCAAACTGACCGTCTTTGATTGGTAAGTCAACAGCATTCCCTCTACTGAAACCTTATGATGGACATACTCTATGTATCCATTTAAATCACTCCATTTGAGCTCTGGCAGTTTTAATCTGCCTCACATCACTGCTTTATTACAGTATTCAGATGCACACTTCCTCAGTTTTTACACAAATAAGGGCCAGGAGTTTTTCCTGGTCACAAGGGTTAGAAATACCTCAGGAATGTACATAGTGTGTATTCAGCCCCCTTACAGTACCTTAGTGCTCGCTCCCTGCTACCTGCCTGTATGCATCTCCAGAGTGTGGTCAGTCAGTTGTTATTTGGCCTGGGAGGAACCCGGCAGTGCTATAGTATGAGTCAGACAGGCAGTCCCTCCCTGTTCCAGGCTGGGATCCTGTTGGCAGGGAAACACCTCTGTAACCTCAGTCTGTTGCGACAGGGAAAAGTGGGAATAGTAGGAAATGGGTGCAAGTCAAAGATTAGGAAAACAATGTGTCCCCTAAATGTGATGAAAGTGAAGTTAATTCACATTGGTGGGTGTGAATGTCATATTGATATTGCACCTCTTATGCAGGGATCGCCTGACGAGGAATGACTCGATTGGCACCATATACTTGAATCTGGCCAAAATAGCATCCTCTGGTGGCGAAGTTCAAGGTACGGTTCTCGTATTAATTACACTACACCACACTGTCTTTCTCCCTTTCACAATATCTATAGCTCAAGTATATGATTTCTATGCCATTGTCATTGTAGCTTCTAGTATAATGGTGTTTTTTTTGTATAATTACACTATGTCCATTCACTTTGGTTGATAAATGAACAGATGAACTCTATTCATCTCTATACTCAGTTGTAACTGTCTAATATAGAGTACATGCACTTTTATTTTTCTCTTGGTATAGACAAACATGCGGGATATGGGTTCTCGCCATCACTTGAAGGTTCAATTAATGAATAGATATGTGGTGAATTGTTAAAGTATTGTCCAGTGCAAAAATCTGTCTTCTTTTGGCCCAGTATCTCTAACAAGTTGCAGTATTTTATACATCACATTAGTAAATTCCACTGATTCTAGCCCAGCATGACATTTCAAGGAATTTCGAATGGAGATAAAGGAATTTTGAATGGTTCTAATTTGACCCCAGACCATGATTACGGCATTGGAGGTTACTTTGAGAATGTGTGAATGCCGTGAGTTGTGCCCGGTCCACTAATTTCTGTAGCCCTTTGAGTACAATAATAGGATATTTGAATGAAGTAACCACACATATCAGTTCATAGTTGACCTTCCTCGGTACTCAAAAGGTTACAGCAAAACAATTTTGCTTTCCCTTTAACCCTTGATATTCAGTCATACATTTTTGATTACATTTGCATGCTTTGTTTGTGCTGTTATAGAGTTGACTGCTCTCCTTTTTTGTGTGTGTCAAAGATGGAGAGCAAGCTCCTTTGCTTCATTTGCGGCATGTGTTGCATTTCTGTGTTGCTGTGTGAGGCTGACATTCTTTGCGTAACCTAACACACAAAACTGCATATGACTCCTGTGAGTTTGCCTGGGCAGATACCCTAACTGTAGTTTTTGAAGATTTGCTAGCCCTATGTGCCATGTTCACCATTCTCCATCCAAGACATCAGCTTCTGACATGCAGAACTAACTCCACAGTAGCTCATCATTTCGAGACATTAGTAAAAAAACATGATTTCCTCCACAGGGAAGACTGGGGAGTCTGAGGTGGGTTTCCTGCCAGCCTTTGGGCCTTGCTATATCAACCTGTATGGGAGTCCCAGAGAGTTCACTGGGCTTCCTGACCCCTACGAAGAGCTCAACTATGGCAAAGTAGGTCCTGCAAGGGAATTTAAAACTTCTCTCCATCTCTAAGCTTGACATTGAAAATGACCTATGCATTTATTTTTGACAGGGTGAAGGGGTGGCCTATCGAGGAAGAATCCTGGTTGAGCTGTCAACTAAACTGGAAGGCAAGGCTGACAAGACTGTAGAAGAGATCCCTAGTGATGACATCTTGGTGGCCCAGGTACTTACTGTAACCTATACACCAATTACTCTTGATACATTTTACTTTAAAAAAACAACTTTAGCCTTTACCTACAGGTATATCCTGTTTTGGTGTAGATTTCCAAGAAACAAAATACATGCTACATTTTAGTTTTTTTTTTCTATCTAAACTAAACATTTTATCTTCTGATCAGAAATACCAACGCAGGAGGAAGTACTGTTTGTGTGTAGTGTTCCATAGTGCCAGCATGCTTCAGGAACCTGGCGAACCAATCCAGTTTGAGGTCAGCATTGGCAACTATGGCAACAAGCTGGACACTACCTGTAAACCACTGGCCTCCACTACCCAGTACAGCTGTGCTGTGTTTGATGGTAAGGGCCCAAGCCACCTTAGAAACCAAATTAATTGGGTTTTTGGTACCTCAACAAGAATCTTTGAATTGGACTAATTTGTTTATTTTCAACAGGTAACCACTACTATTACCTGCCCTGGGCTAATGCCAAACCAGTGGTTGTCATTACATCATTCTGGGAGGACATCAGTCACCGTTTGGATGCAGTCAACATCATTCTGTACATAGCTGAACGTCTGGTACGAGATGCAGATTTGTGCACCAATTTTGAATGCCTACAATGTATGAATACAGTGTAAAATTGTAGTCTATTGCTCCTTTCAGCAATCTAACATCACTGCGATGAAGTTGGCCATCTTGGCTAAAGTCCCCGAAAACCGTCTGGCTGAGATCTGGCTGAGGCTGGTAAATCAGGTGATCGAGGACCTCAGCAGGTAAATTTAATTAGTCAACATTGGGATAATCTGAGTTTCAAAGATCTAGCATAAACACAGAAATGATGACTCCTAACCCAGCATGTGTATCTAACCCAATCCCCATCATACCAATGTGTTTTTAAATTTGTTTTATTTACTGTGTAAATTGTTCAACTGAATCATTGTGCATAGAGTTGTATGGTTTGTTAAACTTTGAAATCAATGTTTTTTGTTCGGCATACATTTTAAAGTACATTTTTTTGAGTAGTTCCGTTACTATGGAATTACCCATATCTGACCAAATCCCCATCATACCAGTTTGAAAGTGCCAGAGCTGGAGGGCCACTCAAACCTGACCTCCCTGGACATCCAGATGAAGAAGCTACGTGACAGCACCCTGCAGACCATCATGGAGGGGGCCAAGAGCATGAGAGAGGAGGCGACTGAGATCAAGGATACCCTGGGGGACATTGAGGGCTGGCTGGACAAACTGAAGCAGCTCGCTGAGGAGGTAGGTCAGAGTTCAAGCTGTTTGTCTGGCCATGAAAAATAGTTTTGGCAAGCTGCTATCAATAATCAGAGACTATAATGGCCAAATATTTTGGCTTTAGTCTCTTTTCACTTTTCATGTACAATGCCCTCTAAATTACCCTTGAAGGTAGATATAGAGTTGTGTGTTGATGTATTAAAACTGGGGATGTACAGTAATTGACATGGTGTCTCTCCAGCCCCAGAACAGCATGCCTGACGTGATCATCTGGATGCTGAGGGGGGAGAAGAGAGTGGCGTACAGCCGCATCCCAGCCTACCAGCTGCTCTACTCCACCTACAGCGAACAGGCCTGTGGACAGTTCTGTGGCAGGACCAGGAATGTCTTCATGCAGTACCCTATGGATAAAAACAAGGGTCTGAAGGTTCCAGTCCAGATCAGAGTCAACATGTGGCTGGGCCTGTCTGCAGACGAGAAAAAGTTCAACAATTTCTCAGAAGGGACGTTCAGTGTGTTTGCTGAATTGGTAAGTTTCTATTAAAATGACTCATTTTTCCTTTTGAGTGTTGAACTTGATAGTAATGGAGAAGATCGTTGTATAATGTATATGAATGGCCAATGAAGTGACCTGTGTGTTTTCCCCTTTGGCAGTATGAGAATCAGGCCTACATGCTGGGGAAGTGGGGAACTACCGGTCTGGGTTTACGCTACAAATACTCTGATGTGACTGGCAAGCTGAAGCTGAAACAAGAGAACTTCATTCCCCCGCGAGGCTGGGAGTGGGAGGGAGACTGGTTCATAGACCCAGAGAAGGGGTAAGACTGGTTTGTTTACAATTTCACCATTGTAGAAAAACACATAATCAGCCCTCTTTATCACAATCAAAGGAAATGGGCTGGTTCTGCCTCACTCTCCCCTGGAGAGACCAGTCATGTTCAGTAGGTAGGGCACACTGTAGTGAAATGGTAAACAAAAATACTTTTCTTATTGGGCAAGTCTAGGTTGTCCATCCCTGTTTCAGTCTGTTTTCTTCCCTTTGGTTCATAATGAACATGACCCAGCTATCAGTTCTCTGGTTATTAGCATTTTTCTCCTTCCATCAACCACCCGTTAGTGAGGAGTGTTGAGTGTGTAATAAAATCTCTTTCTGTGTGGCTGGACCAGTCTGTTGACAGAGGCAGATGCGGGACACACTGAGTTCATGGATGAAGTCTTCCAGAATGAGACTCGCTTCCCCGGGGGAGAGTGGAAGCCTGCCACTGAGCCCTACACTGATGTGGTTAGGAAAAACACACACACCATTTAGTGTCTCTACAAAAATCATGACTATGTGTATTCATACCTCTGGCGTTGATGCAATAAAATGATATAAAAACAGGATCATTATTTAGTACAATGAATGCTTAGATTCCCCTATTCAGCATGGTAGAAGGTGTCCAGGTTTCTCAGGCGTTGTTGGTTGTGTTTGCAGAATGGGGAGAAGACCCACACACCAGAGGAAATCGAGTGTCCTGCAGGCTGGAGCTGGGGGGATGAGTGGACCGTAGATGAAAACAGGGCTGTGGATGAGAAAGGTCTGCTCTCACACTGATCTTTACAACACTGCTTGCCCTTGCAGTGGAAAACGGGACTTTAAATTGGGATTTCTAATGTGTCTTGTCCTCATTTACACCTCATGCAATCGACTTCTGTAAGAATGACCTGTAGTATTTTCAAGCATTGTGTATACATTTCTAATGGATTTATTCTGAATGCAGGCTGGGAGTATGGAATCACCATCCCTCCAGATGACAAACCCAAGTCTTGGGTGCCAGCAGAGAAGATGTACCACGTCCACCGACGGAGGAGAGTATTCAGGCCCAGGAAGAGAACATCAGCTGCTGGTACAACCACTGAGGTCAGTGCACCGTGCCAGTAGGAAACAGTTTGTCTTGAGAGATAATCAAATGTTGTGGATGTCAAATATTTCCCCCATTTTCAGAAGCGAGACCCAGGAGACCCAGAAGGCTGGGAGTTCTCCTCTCTGATTGGCTGGAAGTTCCACAGACAGGAGCGTTCCGCCGACACGATCCGACGCAGACGTTGGAGGAGGAAAATGGCCCCTGCTGGCCGCCTGGGGGCATCCGCCATATTCAAACTGGAGGGGGCGCTGGTGAGCAACTGGACAACTCTGGTCCACAGGGGCTGCAGCTTCTGCTGGTTTCCTCTTCTCCCTGGCATGAAGACACTATGTGTTGTCCGTCCCTGTTGTCGAGTAAGATGCATTATTGATTCATTTGGAGGAATTCTTGATTGTCTTTGCAGGGGGTTGATGTAGATGAGAAAAAAAAAGATGAGGTTGATGCCTCCAAGCTCTTTGGTGCCAATACTCCTACTGTGTCCTGTTCGTTTGACAGTGAGTGCTTTAGTTATACATAGTCGGCATGGATCTTTCTCTTTGTTTGTGATGCTGGCTTTAACCGTGGGTGTTTTTCTTTCTTTAGGCTCACACCTCTACCACCTCCGCGTCTACATTTACCAGGCCAGGAACCTTATTGCCATGGACAAAGACAGCTTCTCGGGTCTGCACGTCTCCTTGTCAAAAGCATGTTTTGATTTAGTGAAAGTTGACACGATGTGACATATTATGAAAATGTAGACGTATTATCTAACACACAAAACATTTTCCCATCTTGTCCTAGATCCATATGCCCATGTATCCTTCCTGCACATGAGTAAAACCACAGAGACCATAAAAGCTACCCTGAACCCCACGTGGGACCAGACCCTGATCTTCCAGGATGTGGAGATCTACGGGGACCCGCAGAACATCGCCCAGTATCCCCCTGACGTGGTGCTGGAGTTCTATGACAAGGACCAGGTGGTGGGTGTGATCAAAGTCCCTTCAGTCACCCAGGTTAAAGATGCACTATGCAAAAATCGCTCCTCCATTTCCTGGTTGCTAGAATCCTAATAGGTCGCCTAATTTCTGAATGTGTGACAAAACAAGAAAGTATAGTGTAGAGAATCATAGTGCCATCTAAACCACTGTGAATTTAAAAAAATAAAAATAATAATAATACAAAACCGAAAGTAAAAGACGCAAAAAACGAAACTTAAGAACGGCAAGTATAGAAATAGCGCACATTGAATAGATCTCCCTCTTCTTAGACTTGCTTTCAACGAGAATGTGAATTTGGGTCAGGTCGTCCAGAAAGTTCCATACTGTAGCTTTAAGAGTTATCAATATAGTGCCCTATTAAACGTGATTGTCATTCTGGTGGTTAACATGTTGCACTCTGCCCCAGGGGAAAGATGAGCTATTGGGCCGGAGCGTGTGTGTCCCCCTGGTGAAACTGAACCCCGGCATGGACCAGACCCCCAAACTGCTGTGGTCTCCCATCATACAGAAGGACCAGCGGGCTGGAGAGGTGCTGGTGGCTGCTGAGCTCATCCTGAAGGATAAGGTGCAGCAGCAGAAGAGGATGTGGAGGAGTAGCAGTATTAGTTAGTGGGGTAGGCCTATAGGAAAAGGGGTGATGTGGATTGTGAAAACTCTCTCCCTCTGTGTCTCCAGGGTAACGAGACGGACCTCCCTCTGGTCCCTCCCAAGAGGGCGGAGAATCTGTACATGGTGCCTCAGGGGATACGGCCTGTGGTGCAGCTCATGGCTATTGAGGTAAACTGCAATACTTCAGTAATGTTATAACTTCCCACAGAAATGTACCTGCTATTTCCCACTTTCCACAGTATGTATTTTGTTACCCAGTGTGTGTTTGTTTCAGATTCTGGCCTGGGGGTTGCGCAACATGAAGCCCTACCAGTTGGCCACTGTGGCCTCCCCTAGCCTTGTGGTAGAGTGTGGAGGGGAGATGGTCCAGTCTGCTGTCATCAAGAACATGAAGAAGTGCCCCAACTTTCCTGGATCTGTCCTCTTCCTTAAAGTGGTAAGAGCGGCTTTTGTTACATTTTTACACCGTGCCAATGGGTGGGTGCTTATATTTGTCCTGTTTCACTCTTTTACACGTGTGTATTATACACGTGTGAAAGGGAAATGTGTTTTTGGCAAATCCCAACTCCCCCTGAGACACTCTCGGAGAGGGGGGATCATTGCCAGGGTAATCCATTATCAACAGCGACGCTGGAGCAATTAGGTTAACTGCCTTGCTCAAGGGCACATCAGCAGATATTTCACATTGTCGGCTCGGGGATTCAAATTGGCGACCTTTCGGTTACTGGCCCCACACTCTAACCACTAGGCTATCTGTGCTACATTTGTGTAGGCATCCTCTCATTCTCTCACTCAGCGTATCGAGTTCAAGATTGTCATATCTTCATCCTCAGCTTCTTCCCAAAGAGGAGATGTACACCCCTCCCATTGTGCTGAAGGTGATCGACCACAGGCCATTTGGCAGGAAGCCAGTGGTTGGACAGTGTACCATAGACACTCTGGAGGAGTTTCGCTGTGACCCCTACGTCATCCAGAAGTCATCCATGTCATCCAAAAGTAACTATTCTCTTCCTCTGACTCGCTTACTTATTACACGTGCATAATACCACCCTGTGGTGAAATTGAATTTCCCAACAAATATGAGATAAAAATGGCATATCTCTCTTTGTCAGTGGCTTTGATGGCTGCTTTTCCTCACGACACCAGAATTGACATGGAAGACAGGAGGCCTCTGCTTGAAGCTCAGGTATACTTTAGCATTCGAATAGGAATCCCCTCTCAAATTCACCATATTTTGTTACGCTCTCTTATGGGAGCTTTTAAGATCTATTCCATCTAATAATAGAGTCCGAATTTCATAGTCGATACTCTGACTTGCAGTTTGTGTACAGCATGTCAGCTGCAGTCAACAAAATGGCCACCACTACTTCTCGTCTTGTATGTATGGCCATCTGTAGTTCAACTCTACAGGCTGGACAATGACACCGCAGGGTTGAGGGAGCCTCTCTGATACATGTTTATATAGAGAGATGAAATGACAGATACTGAAGGAATGAGTATGAGCAGAGTCAAAATGTGTGATTCATCCAAAAGAAGTAAATCAAAATGAGATATAATTAAATTCAACTTTAAACCTGTTTTTAAAGTTTAACGTTTGAGTTTAAACAAAAGAACGGACGTCTCTGTCTGACCTTATTCAGAACCAAGCAAAAAAACAACATTAAAACTATATTATTTTGTTATATTATTTTGACTTTGCTTTCTCACATCTTGCTTACTCATTTCGATATTCCAAATTTGCAACCGATATTACTGATCAGGGGAACATCTTAAATTGTGTATCATAATTTAAAGTTATGTTACTTAAAATAACAGAACTGAAAATTATACCATTACCATTTTAATCAATTATCAACTTTCTAGACAATCTTAGCTCATGCACTAACAGTTCATTCAATAATGATTCAATTGTGAAATTGGATCACAATCGGGGATCATTGCATCAAACTGTATAATCATTGTATCAAATAAGTATGCCGAATTTTCCCTTCACTCCACAACAGATTTTATACCATCTACCAGATTGATCATGCATGTGAAACAGTTTTAAATGATTCCAATGATTCACATGATTCATGTGACACAAATTCACTGGCTGGCATGATATTCAGAGAATCTCAATTGCATTTCCTTGAATCCTTGCTTCCTCTTTCCTCGCTTCGTTCACAAAACCCATTGGATGAGAAAGTCCAAGGTCCCTCCCCTCTGACGTTCTCCGCAAATGGGTTTTGAGAAAGAGGCGAGGAGAGCGGACGCGTGTAATCAAGGAAATGCAATTAAGGTTCTCCCATTGACTTGATACCTTGTTTACTTATCTTTCCTTTCATCCCCTTCTTCCTTAAAAGCATGCAGAGAAGGTGAGATATGGAAACTTTACATACATCTCTCTATCACATAAGAAGCACTCTGTGACATACGGTCTTGAATTTAATACTATCTTCACTTTTTTTACATTAGGAGAAGGAGACAGTTGATTGGTGGAGTAAATTCTACGCTTCCATTGGAGATCATGAGAAGTGCCGTCCTTACCTTCAGAAAGGATATGACACTTTGAAGGTGAAGTCTTGATGTCTCACACAGAATACACCTGTGCTGCATACATCTGAAGTAACTCCAATAATTAGTTGGCATTTAGTTTTTCTTTCCTTTACAAGAATTCTGCTACACTCGCATTAACATCAGCTAACCATGTGCATGTGACCAATAAAATGTTCATGTGAAATATAATTGTCTACATCTCTGTTTTCAGGTGTATGATAAGGAACTGGAGAATGTTCCTGAGTTCAAACAACTCACCGATTTCTGCAACACCTTCAAACTGCAGAGAGGCAAGAATGAAGATGAGGAGGATGATCCATCCGTCGTTGGAGAATTCAAGGTGGAACAGCAGTTTCACTATTATTACACAGATTCCATATACATGCTCGTGCATGCCTCCATACATACGCATAACCACATTGGCTCAACAAGATAGAATGCATCAGTCATAAATCATGCTATCGATCCCTTTCTAGTGGTAGAGTTAAGGCATCGCTACCTGTCAGTGATGGCTGATGACGGATGACTGTGTTTTCAGGGCTCTTTTAAGGTGTACCCTCTATCAGACGACCCGGGTGTGGCTCCTCCTCCTCGCCAGTTCCGTGAGCTGCCTGAAAGCGTGCCTCAGGAGTGCCTGGTCAGGATCTATGTGGTCAGAGGCATCGACCTGCAGCCCAAGGACAACAACGGTCAGGTTAGTCCAGCGCCGTGACCTTGGAATTCTATCTGCGAAAAGATGATTCTGAGATAATTGGCTTTAAAGTTCCGAACCCTCATTGGTTTGAATGGTGTGAGCAATTCTCATTTTGTACTTTTTGACTTAGCAACATGAATTGGGGTATTTAAAGTACCATATAGGTGGAGAATGTTGCACAGAAAAAGGTTACGTCAATAACTCAGTTTTGCCAAAAATTGCAACGTTTTATTGTCACATGCACAAGTGGAGTGAAATGCTTAACTTGCATGCTCTATATAACCTTATAATTCTAAGCTCTCACACTGTGCATTGCCAGGTTGCTGTTCTCTTACCTACTTTTCTATACTTGATGATGACATGTTGTTTTCTAAATGTGCCTTTCCTTTACAGTGTGATCCCTATATAAAGATTTCCCTGGGAAAGAAGTCAATTGAGGACCGAGATAACTACTTACCAAATACCACCAACCCTGTTTTTGGAAGGTAAAATCTCACATTCATTTAAAGTGGCAATATTTTACTTTTTGGGCGATCTGACCAAATTCACATAGAAATGTGAGTTATAGATCTATCATTCTACTTGAAAGCAAGTCTAAGAAGCGGTAGATATGTTCTATGTGGGCTATGCTTCCCATTCTTAAATTTTGTTTTTGCGTCTTTTACTTTCGGTTTTGTACCCCAGCTGAAACAACAATATTTCTGATAATGGAAAATATATTTCCACAGCAGTTTGGATGGTACAATGATTTTCTACACTATACTATATTTATTTTGTCACATAAACTGAAATTAGGTAAACTATTAGAGTTGTAGCAACCAGGAAATGCCATAGCGATTTCTGCATAGTACAACTTGAAACTGTATTTATATTATTCTACTCTACACTTATACCACACCTCCTTTTTGCAGAATGTTTGAGATGTCATGTTTTCTGCCTCAAGACAAAGACCTGAAGATCTCAGTGTATGACTATGATCTGCTGACCCGCGATGAGAAAGTGGGAGAGACAGTGATTGACCTGGAGAACCGCTTCCTGTCACGTTTTGGCTCCTACTGTGGCCTGCCTCAGACATACTGCATGTGAGGAGACTTGTTCCTGCTGTACATTTTATGTCATAGTTCACGTCAAAAAAATCTACGTTTGTCAGACATTTTCAGAACTCTTAATTTGGTGTTGATATGAGTCATAGTGTCATGCCATCTGTTGTGTAGGTCCAGATAGCAACTACATTCCTCAATCTGAAATGAATGAGAAAGATAGGCATTCTAATTTAATTGAGCCCATAATCATTATGGGGGACTCTGATTGATTGGCTGTGTTGATCTTCATGAAACAGCTCTGGAATCAACCAATGGCGTGACCATCTGAAGCCCTCTCAGATCCTTCAGAACCTGGCCCGCCTCAAAGGCGTCCCTCCACCCAGGTTAGAAGATGATGGCAAAGCACTGTCATTCAGTGGGACTCAGTACACCCTGGCTCAATTTGGTAATTCATATGCTGTTTTTTTAATGGACTTTTCGTAACGTTCAACTTTCATTTTAGGGACATGAGGACCAGAGTATGTTTTGTGTGACATGAGTAGGGCCTGTAGTGTTTTTTTCCTGACCAGCAAAAAAACATGGACCCTAAATATGAGGTAACTCACGTTTACCATCTACATTTAGAGGCCAACAAAGAGATCCACCAGCACTTGGGTCCTGCCGACGAACGGATCTCTCTGCACGTGCTCAGAACACATGGACTGGTGCCTGAGCACGTGGAGACAAGGACACTGTTCAGCAGCTTCCAGCCCCAACTTTCTCAGGTCACTATCCATGTTGTCTTCCTCTTTATCTTCAATATGTCTCCATATCTGATACTAACTGTATTTGCACCTCACTTATAGGGATGCCTTCAAATGTGGGTGGATGTTTTCCCCAAAAACATGGGCCTTCCCGGACCTCCCTTCGACATTGTGCCACGCAAGGCCAAGAAGTAAGGAGAATCATTTCACAATTTGGTATTTCAAAGTGATCTAGTCTATAATCTTCTATTCTATTCATGAATACCATGTCTCCATTTAAAGGTATTTCCTGCGAGCTGTTGTTTGGAACACCTCTGATGTCATTCTGGACGAAACTAGTATTACTGGGGAGCGCATGAGTGATATCTACGTCAAAGGGTATCCGTGTTGAAATGTTTTTTGAAGCGATATTAGGATCTGACTATTACCATGGCAGCCATGCATATAACACACTTGTGGTTTGTTCAAACACATGAAAACCTAAATGAATTAACCAGTTAGTCTGTCGGTCCAGCTGGATGCCAGGTATGGAGGAGGACAAGCAGAAGACCGACGTCCACTACAGGTCTCTGGACGGGGACGGCAACTTCAACTGGAGATTCGTCTTTGGCTTTGAATACCTGCCCGCTGAACAGCTGTGTCTGGTCTCCAAGAAGGTGTGTTTAGGCTTGAGAAACAATTACAAACGGAATAGTGTAGTAAGACAAAATTGAGGTACATTTCATTGCCGCCAATTTTGTCAGTCTTGCTTATTATTTTCAACAGGAGCACTTCTGGAGTCTAGACAAAACAGAGTTCAGGATACCCCCCAAGTTGATTGTTCAAATTTGGGATAATGACAAGTTCTCATTGGATGATTACCTGGGTGAGACATTTCTTTAGCACTATGAATTACCGTACAATACTTTTTTCAACCAAAAATTACCATATGATAATTTTGCTCCAGCTGATCAAATCAGCTGTAACACATGGTCCTGAGATGGTCTTCTGGTCATTGTACAGGCACGGTAGAGCTGGATCTCCGTAAACTTACCCCTCCGGCCAAGGTTTCAAAGACGTGCAATCTGAGTATGATGGAGGAGGTGATGGATGCACGACCGCATAAATCCGACCTGGCCAATTCGCTGTTCGCTCAGAAGTCTGTCAGAGGCTGGTGGCCATGTGTCACTGAACAGGATGGGAAGAAAGTCCTTGGTGTGAGTACAGCTAAGAGGTCATTCATTTTAAACGGACAAAATCAAGAGTGTATAAATCAACCTGGTTTAGCTGTAAACTTATATTCAACCATGTTTAGTATCTCTAAAGAAGGTTACTACTTTGCAAATTACAGACTATATGTGAAACATTGTGTGGTTAATTCAGATTTATTCATCTGTTATGTTTAGGGGAAGGTTGAGATGACTCTGGAAATCGTGTCTGAGAAGGAAGTGGACGAAAAGCCTGCTGGGAAGGGCAGGGATGAACCCAACATGAACCCAAAGCTTGACTTCCCTAAGTAAGGATTTCCACTCTTCTGTGTATATTCACCCTTTTAGAGGCCTAACGGAGATGTATACCTCCGATATCGACCATATTAAACTGTCTCCTCCTCTCTTCCAACATCAACAGGCGTCCGGACACGTCCTTCTTCTGGTTCACGAACCCCTGTAAGACCATGAAGTTCATTGTGTGGCGCAGATTCAAGTGGCTTTTCATTGGACTGATCCTACTGATTCTAGTGCTGCTCTTCGTCGGAATCCTGTTGTACTCTTTACCGGTAAGAACAGGCGGGAGGGGATACTGTTCAATTAAACTGTGCTAAATGAAATTCACATGAATGAAATAACAAACTGACAGATTGCCTACATTTTGATGTGATTAATGCTTGCCTAATTACAATTTCTCTCATTCCAGAACTACATTTCAATGAAAATTGTGAAGCCATTCAAATGAAAACGCCATATTTTGCTCTTATGTCAAGAAAAACAGAGACCAAAGTCTTCCAATGTATTTTCAACCAAAAATATCATGACTATTTTTATGTATTCTAAACTGTATTTGTGTTATATTTCAAAATAATTTAAAAAAAACTATTTTCCCACAGAATGCATCATTAGTATATTGTTCAAACCAACCTCTGACATAATTATATTATCTTTGCACAAGTTAATCAGAATTCCTTGAACCTTATGCACTTCAAATCTTTTTAATGGATGCTCTGTGCTTTGTAATGAACATTTATGTGGTCATATACACACTGATTCTTTAAATAAATGATTGTTTTAAGGCCCTAATAAATGATGATCAGTAGACCAATTGCATTGGGGGTCTTTGTGGTTATACAGTATATACGGAACAAAAATATAAATGCAACATGTAATGTGTTGGTTTCATGAGCTGAAATAAAATATCCCAGATTTTTCCATACGCACAAAAAGTTTATTTCTTTCATATTGTACACAAATTTGTTTACATCCCTGTTAGTGGAGATTTCTCTTTTGGCGAGATACGCCACACCTGTCAGGTGAATGAATTATCAAGAAGCTGATTAAGCAGCATGATCATTGCACAGGTGACTTTGTGCTGGGGACAATAAAAAGCCACTCTAAAATGTGCAGTTTTGTCACACAACACAATGCCACAGATGTCTTAAGTTTTGAAGGAGCATGCAATTGGTATGCTGACTGCAGGTATGTCCACCAGAGCAGTTACC
The DNA here is from genome assembly GCF_045791955.1 of Oncorhynchus clarkii lewisi. Lineage (NCBI taxonomy): Eukaryota > Metazoa > Chordata > Actinopteri > Salmoniformes > Salmonidae > Oncorhynchus > Oncorhynchus clarkii. The sequence goes on from NC_092162.1 coordinate 13,370,623, forward strand.
AGAGAATTGAATGTTCATTTCTCTACCATAAGCCACCTCCAACGTCGTATTAGAGAATTTGGCAGTACGTTCAACCAGCCTCACAACTGCAGACCACGTGGTACCATGCCAGCCCAGAACCTCCACATCCGGCTTCCTCACCTGCGGTATTGTCTAAAACCTGCCACCTAGACAACTGATGAAACTGTTGGTTGGCACAATTGAAGAATTTCTGCACAAACTGTCAGAAACTCTCTCAGGTAAGCTCATCTGCTTGCTCATCGTCCTCCCCAGGGTCTTGACCTGACTGCAGTTCGGCATCTTAACCGACCTCAGTGGGAAAATGCTCACCTTCAATGGCTACTGGCATGCTGGAGAAGTGTGCTCTTCACAGATGAATTCCGGTTTCAACTGTACTGGCAGATGGCAGACAGAGTGTATGGGGCGAGCGGTTTTCTGATGTCAACGTTGTGAACAGAGTGCCCCATGGTGGCTGTGTTTTTATTTTATTTTTTATTTATTTAACCTTTATTTAACTAGGCAAGTCAGTGACGAACAAATTCTTATTTAAAAATGACAGCCTACCGGGTAACAGTGGGTTAACTGCCTTGTTCAGGGGCAGAACGAGAGATTTTTACCTTTCGGGTTACTGGCCCAACGCTCTAACCACTAGGCTACCTGCTGGGTTATGATATGGGCAGGCATAAGCTACAGACAACTAACACAATTGCCTTTTATCAAAGGCAATTTGAATGCACAGAGATACTGTGAGGAAATCCTGAGGGTCATTGTCATACCATTCATCCACCGCCATCACCTCATGTTTCAGCATGATGATGCACAGCCCCATGTTGCAAGGATCTGTACACAATTCCTGGAAGCTGAAAATGTCCCAGTTCTTCCATGGCCTGCATACTCGCCAGACATGTTACCTATTGAGCAAGTTTGGAATGCTCTGGATCGATGTGTATGACAGCGTGTTACAGTTCCCGCCAATATCTAGCAACTTCACACAGCCATTGAAGAGGAGTGGGACTACAATCAACAGCCTGATCAACTCTATGCAAAGAAATGTCATGCTGCATGTGGCAAATGGTGGTTACACAAGACACTGACTGGTTTTCTGACCCATGCCCATCAGAGATACTTATTTTTTAAGGTATCTGTGACCAACAGATGCATACAGTGGGGCAAAAAAGTATTTAGTCAGCCACCAATTGTGCAAGTTCTCCCACTTAAAAAGATGAGAGAGGCCTGTAATTTTCATCATAGGTACACTCCAACTATGACAGACAAAATCAGAAAAATCTCAAGAGTGCAAAGCTGTCATCAAAGCAAAGGGTGGCTACTTTGAGGAATATAAAATATTTTTTGATTTGTTTAACACTTTGTTAGTTAGTACATGATTCCCTATGTGTCATTTCATAGTTTTGATGTCTTCACTATTATTATACAATGTTGAAAATAGTAAAAATAATGAAAAATCCTTGAATGAGTAGGTGTGTCAAAACTTTTGACTGGTACTCTATATATTATTATTTAAACATTAAAAAAGTATTATTCTTATCTCAGGTGAAAACCCATATAATTGGGAAGGATCATACAGTCAATGGTAAGCAGGTGAGGAATACTACTGTAGTCCAGGCCTAACTCCAGCTATAACAGCATATTGAAAAATGTGAAGAGACTGGAATGTCAATTGAAAGGAAAAAAAAGTCAAGTGATTAGTTATTTGATCTGGTTTTTCCATCAATGAAATGCAATCAATTGATAGTTAATTATTGCAACACAAAATAATCTTATCCATTGCCATTTTCCAATAAAAAACAACTCAACTACAGATGAATGAGGTCAAATTATATTTGACTCCACTATTACAGAGAAGACATACCCTCTGTCAGTGGCAGAGGTCGCTGCACGCTCTGTCTGTTAACACGTTTAGTCTCTGTGCCTTGACGCAAGTTGTTTTCCCTTTCTATTTTTTTCGTTTGAGGATTTGGACTGCAAGCAAGGTGAATTTAGATTTATTTTGTCTTACGGTATCATGTTTTCAGTTTAGTTTAGCCTAGTAATGGTTTGGCAAGAACTTGTGCCGCTCATAGTAGACATTACGAAACAACCTCCATTTTGAAGTCCTAAAGAGTCGGTACAACGTGTAGGCTACTGTCAGAGTGCACTGTCCTCTACATGCGATTGTTCATGAACATATACGTGAAGGACAACACTCAAATGCAAAGAATATGACTGCAATAACATACTTGTACATACATTGATTGAGATGTGGTTTCACTGCATTTATTTAATTATGTTTAAAACTAAATGTTTCTTACTAGAACTCACCACGATATGGCTTCTTTGGCAGGCTCTGCTCCATTGGAACCAGAGCTCAGTCCCCTGGTTAAGCCAGAACAGCGCTACAAAGACAGTTTCCACTATCATCTACCTTGTGTTTCACCTTGATTCCTTTTAATTTGTTTACATGTAATATTTATTTGTATTGCGTTCATTATTTCAGATGTTCTACACAATACAACTCACCTGGGACCAATTGTTCTCATTGTATGTAGATCTGTGGGACCCTAAACATGCTCCAGCCACTGAGAATTCTCTTCAGACCCAAGTGGATGGTCTCACGGTCCTCCGCCAGCTATGTGTCCAGGATGAGGTCAGTTCAGTTAACTGTCAGATATACCCACCCATTTAATAAACATACTGCAAGTTAGATAACGGTTGAATGGGATTACATTCATGCTAAAGTTATGGCATGTCTGATTTAGGCACTTGAATAAGATAAAGGAGGAGGATGAGGCGTGTCGAGCAGCATTGCAGTCTGGGAATATTTTCCTCTATCACAAACTGGCTCCTCTACTGCGGCGGACTGACAGTGGAATATACCAGCTCCCAGCTCTCCAGACCAAAGGTATTGTATGGCCAGAGGATTAGTGCCATTGAAGCTAGGATTGAGACTAACTGTATATAACAAGGACAGCCCCCTCTCACTTCAGAATCCACTAAATTGAGAGTGACATTATTGCAATGACATAATAGAAATGGGCATTTCTTGACAGGAACAACTTTCAACAGAGATGTACCTGTATATACCAACACAAACATGTAGTATGCATGTCATGGAAATACATTTGTTCCTCTCAGATGTAGAAGAGATTCTCGAAAAGCTTGGAGAGGACAAGGAGATGGTGAAGGAATCCATTCTCATCAACTGCACTGAACAGAACGAAGCACAGTTCTCCTTTGATGTTGGTACGAGAACATCCAGACATGTAATACATTACTTCATGGAACATAGAGTTAGTTGGTACATCAAATTCCCATCTGGAATAATAATCCATCTCGTTCTCCACCTACAGTACATTGTCCTCTGTGTCTCTTGGGTCAGACGACAGGTTGACCGACTGTCTCTCTGTGCTGTAGGGGCGATTGAGCAGGCTGCTGTGGAGGAGCTGTGTAGAGGAACCTTCGTAGACCTGAGGAAAGCCTTCTTCCTACTGAGAGGGTCTGAGGCACCGCTTGTAGCCAGAGTGGGTATTGGAGTCAAGTCTCCAATCTAGTGTTGCACTGTGTTTTTCTAGTATTGTATTATACCGTGTGTCTCTCTGTGTTTGCTATAATACCTGGGTGTATGTTTTGATCATCAGGGGCAGGCTCTCCTTCGCTGGCACCAGACCAATGGCTTCTGCAGCTCCACTGGGCAGCCCACCCAAAGGAACCAGTCTGGCAGTCAGCGTGTGTGTCACAGCAGTGGGATCACTTATTACCCTAAGGTAAGAAACTGGGCTTATCTAGCAATTATAAAAGGTCAATCAGCTATTTAACAGCTCTCATATCACATTGGATTTTCATCATGAAATAGAGTAGTTAGTACATTTCCCCAAGCTGGGTGAAAAGTAGTTCTGTTGTGTCTTTTGTTTTTCTACAGATGTCTCCGGTGGTGATCGTACTGGTGTCTGATGGGAAACGGTGTTTGCTGGGGAGGCAGTCCACTTTTCCACGGGGGATGTACAGTGCACTGGCAGGCTTCTGTGACATTGGTGAGTCTCATGCCGCACATTTCAAACCAATGAGGCATGTGTATTGACTATAACATGTCTATTACATAGGCTACATCCAGTCCTAATATGCTACCCAGATGTAAACAGCCTGAGAGATGTAACTCACTTATCCATAACTGTACTTGTTAAGACTAATATATTACTGTTGGCATAAGCACTGGTATAGGTTCCTGAATGTGTCAACAGGTGAGACCATGGAGGAGGCACTCCGCAGGGAGATAGCTGAGGAGGTGGGGCTGGAGGTAGAGTCTATCCAGTACTCAGGCTCTCAGCACTGGCCCTTTCCACAGAGCTCCTTCATGGTGGCCTGTCACGCCACCGTCAACCCAGACAAGACACACGTCAGTCAATGGCTGCCTCACTATTCTAACTTTCTCTGTGTTCATACATTAATTTGGCTTGAGTGTGAGCAAGACATCTAGACGAAGCCTTCTCCACAGGCCTGGACTAACCAAATCTGGGGCCTAGGTCCAAACATTTTTTGACCTATTTCTGGGTGGCAGAGAGAATATTTTGCAGTTCTAAAGCTAATTTCCTGCAATTCTACACATTTTGCCATGGGCCAGAGATAAAGTGTTGCAATTTTTCTGCAATTCTACACATTTTGTCATGGTTAATGCAGGGTTCATATGTTATTTCAGTTACTCAAACATAAAATCAGGTTGGTAATCCAACCCTGCTTATCCATTGTTGTACATTTAGTGTCCAATAACTGCCAGATCACATTTGTTTTGTTCAATTGTTTTTTGTTCATTTAATTTTTAAGGAAACTGTGAGATTATACTTGTAATAAAAAGCTCTATATAAAGAAAATATTTTCCATGTCAATACAGTGTACATTGAAATAAATAAAATAAGTTGAAAACTGAATTAATTGTACGTTGCTGATCTGAACTGCTTTGCCTAACAGGTCAGTGTGGATAAGGTGGAGTTAGAGGATGCACGGTGGTTCAGCCTAGAGGAAGTCCAAGAGGCGCTGACGATCAAGGCACCACCACGGAACAACAAAGGAGAGCCTACTGTGTTCTGGGTCCCACCAAGCTACGCCATAGCTAACCGGTTGATCCAGGAATGGGCCAATCAACAACACCTCAAATCATAGCAAGATGGGTGGACAACAGAGAGCCTCAAAGCTGCAAATACACCACACACATGATTTTAGAAGACCAGGCAGGAAACACTGTACTGTTTAAGTGCTTGGTAACACACACAGACGGGAATGAAACATACAGGTCAAGAGCAGACATGGGGGGAACTGACAGGAAATACATCTCACTTGAGGAAAACAGTGTTTGACCAGGACATTGTGTTTCAAGAGATACTGTAATACCATCAAAGGGCTTGGCTTATAGCTAACATTTTTTATTCTTATATATATACACTATGTAAAGGACATTTTTGCATACATTTGTGTGATCACTAGGCCTTTATGAAGTTTAAACTGTTGATTTAGTTTAAATACTGTAACTACCTCCACAGTATTGCAATGATTCTCAAAATGATTTACAAAGTGAATGGCTGTAATAAGTATCAGTAGTGTAATAATATCATACTTGTATGTACAGATAACTAATTTAATGAAACCATAAAACCTAAACTGATGTTTTTTTTAAGCCTGATTGGTGTATGTACAGAAACTAACTGAATAAAACCATAAAGCCTAAACATACATATTTTAAGCCTGCTGTTGCCACCAAGAGAGACTGAACATTTTGGACGCTTTTATTTTTTGACTTAAAAACCAAATACATTTAAGTGCAATGTGAAAAATAAAATAATCCTTAAGGGCTATACATAAAACCAATCGGCAACATTACATCACAATGTCTTGATAATGTGTTGTTGCTACATAACCATCTAGGCCACTGGTTACAGAAGCTAGTATGATAAGACTTTCCGTTACCAAGTAAATCGTTTTTATTTTTTTTAAATCTTTGGAAATATACATATGACTTCTTTCATAGTGACACCCCCCCATATATATAGGCACATCCCCTGCCACTCAAATCATCGGACCATGTTTAGGTCCTAAGTGACTTATGAACAGAATATAATCTTTCACTATGACAGAGTGGTCTCAAGAACTGTCTTTGCGCAGGATCAACTTTTAATCATAACATATAATGAAAACAGATGACTGTTAGCAAGAGCGCAGAGGTGAGTTAGAAAAAAAGTCACTTCTTTCCCTTCCTTCCTGAGGAGGAGCTTGGTCTTTTCTTGCAGTACTTTGCCTCCATGTTATCCATAAAATTGTTAAAGCCTGCCTCTTTTGACTTCTGATTTTTCTGAAATAAAAGAAAAGGAGGGGGGGATAAGAGATACATAACCAATGGCAGCTTCGAAAAAAGGTCAGTAATGGTTTTACAGTTACGTTGTACCACGTTGGTCAACTAACTCTCACCTTGATCATGGCCACCAGGCTGTCCTCGCTGTTCAGGCCCATCTCTTTCTGCATCTCCTCTGCCTCTTTACGCTCTTTATCGGCCTGGAAACACAATGACACAAACATTGACAGCTGCAATGGTGACCATACTGATGTTCACCTGTATCAGTTAGCTATGTCTCTGTGATAAGAGCATGAGATAAAACAAACTCAAAATGCACTGAGGAATATATATAGAGTGGTGGATTAGTTCACACACCTTGCGTTTGCGGCTGCTTTTCTTCTTAGCACTCTCGTTGGTGAAAGCCTTGTGAGCCGGCAGCACCTTGGAGTCGATGGCGCACTGGAGGACGGCTCTGATCCGTGGCTCGTCCTCCTGGGTGGCACACAGCACGTTCTCCATGATCATGTCCATGTCGCCCTTGTGCTCCTCATAGACCCGCATCAGATCATGCTTTTCTTCCTCAGAGTCCTTGTAGGACTTCTCAAAGTTCAGGATATCTTGAAGTGTGATCTGCAAAGAGAATGCACAGTCTTGACATAACTGATCATGTCCAGGCCTGGGACTTTCTGAATGTACAGTGTTAATTCATTGTAGCTGAGATTTTAATTTAAGGCTGCAGAATGTGAAAACTGTGCAAGGCGGATGTGAAGACTTTCACTAGGCACTGAATGTATCCATTTGTAACTTGCACTGGGGGAAAAATGCTTAACTTGAAGTCCTACCTTAGGAAACATTGTTCTCCAATATTCTTCCCAGTTACGATCTTGGTCAAGTGAGTCGGACTCCTCGTCTACTATGCCCTGCTCGTCATAAATGGCCCTTTGGTCTTTGTCACTCAAGACTGCATACACCTTCCCTAGAGTCTAGTAACACATCAAGATATCAAACAGGACAGAAACTGATCATCGGACACCTGCTCCTCCCAATATATCAACCAAGGTTTTAAAGGTAAACAAACACATTATTATTTGAATGTAAGTGTTGTCTTGCCTACCTGGAACTTGGCAGTGGCTTGCCCGTCACCTGGTGATCTGTCAGGGTGGACTTGTAGTGAGACTTTATAATAACCACGTCGAACCTCTGCCTCCGATGCATCATTTGTGACACCGATTACATCATAAAGGTTTGACGTCTTGAACAGCTCCTCACATTGATCCAGTAAACCCATGTCTGCTTCCCCTAGCAACTAGGACAAATAAAGAAAAATGCAACATAAAATGTAAACAATGTGTGAGGAATTAACTGGCAGTGATATAGCTAATGTAACTAGCCAACTAACGTTACGCTATCCCCCTTAACGTTACTCTTTCTGGCTCTCTTTCTGCCCAGACAGTAGCGTCTATCTCAAATTCACTTCCCCAAAACAATAACCAAACGCACAAAGTCGGAGCTACAACTACACAAAATCGTCAATAACATGACTGTCAATTTCAATAATTTAGCTTGTCGCTCAACGTTAACTAGCTAGCTAGATTGCGCTACTTAGCGAGCAGCTGATGCTAGCTAGCTAACGTAAATATCTCACTGACACTGGAACTGGCCCCGGCCTCTACCTACAGAAATTGTGGAACTAGCTATTCCGACTGGACATACAAACAAAAATAAGAATGTCTCCCAACTCACGCGTCCTTTGACTGGAGTGAATGACAGGTTATTATTGTGATTGTGTCCGTGTCTTTTGGATAGCAAGCTAGGTACCTTTCTAGCTCCCAATTGTCAACAAGCAAGCAGCTCTCTACAAAATTTGGCGCGGTATTTGCGTCATCGTATAATTCATATGAGCGCCCCAAAGGTTTTCGAAACAGCCTCTTCAAAGATTCTCAATGCCTTTGATTACCAGATGCCCAATGTTTAAATGCCAAAGTAAATAAACGTATGGGGTTTCCTGGAAGGTCAAGTATTAAATAAACAAAATAATCACATTACAGTGTGTTTGAATAAGGTAATGTACAACTTGGTAGCTTTCAAAATATAGTAGCTGTCTCTTTAATAAACTCAACTCACTTCTAAACCGGAAAGAGAAGTTTGGAGTTCACAAAATACTTCCGTGTGAGCACATTCACAAATAAAAGAGTCTCTGTACTCCTAATTAATCAAATATATTGATGTACTAGCTTCACCTGTATGTGGTATTATCTTAATAATTCATAAATGCTAATCTAAAAGAGTGGTCAATTAGCTAAGCTCGTGATAAACACCAACAAACAGAATGTCAAATTTCATCGCGTTGCAGACCCAGTTGGCCTCTGTCATGGAGACCCTTGTTCACGCGGCGGTGGCCGAACTAGGTAAACTTGTAGAGGACAGTTCTGTTTTCGTGTTCAGCCTGGAACTGACCCAGGGGCATAGCGAGGATGAAGAATTATCGGCAAAAGTGCAGACGGAGAGTCAGAATAAGATGGTAAGTCACCACGAGTGAGAGAGGAAAGGCCTAGCAGCTGGCTAGGATACTGAAGCAAGCTAACTAGCTTTTCCCTTAACACAGATCAGTTGTCCAATAGGACATCATGTTTATTAACAGTTACAGGTGGCAGATACCATGGAAAGGGGCATGCATGAATACAATAGCCACCCTCAATCTATTCATTGTATGTTTTGAAATAATACATTGCTTATCACTACAGCATCACTACTCTGGACGGCTCTGACTTAGAATACGTGGACAACTACAAATACCTGGGTGTCTGGTTAGACTGTAAACTATCCTTCCAGACTCACATTAAGCATCTCCAATCCAAAATTAAATCTAGAATCGGCTTCCTATATCGCAACAAAGCATCCTTCACTCATGCTGCCAAACATACCCTCTTAAAACTGACCATCCTACCGATCCTCGACTTCGGTGATGTCATCTATAAAATAGCCTCCAACACTCTACTCAACAAACTGGATGCAGTCTATCACAGTGCCATCCGTTTTGTCACCAAAGCCCAAACACTACCCACCATTGCTACCTGTACGCTCTCGTTGGTTGGCCCTCGCTTCATACTCGTTGCCAAACCCACTGGCTACAGGTTATCTACAAGTCTCTGATAGGTAAAGCCCCGCCTTATCTCAGCTCACTGGTCACCATAGCAGCACCCACTTGTAGCAAGCGCTCCAGCAGGTATATCTCACTGGTCACCCCCAAAGCCAATTCCTCCTTTGGTCGTCTTTCCTTCCAGTTCTCTGCTGCCCATAACTGTAACGAATTGCAAAAATCTCTGAAGCTGGAGACTCACATCTCCCTCACTAGCTTTAAGCACTAGTTGTCAGAGCAGCTTACAGATCACTGCACCTGTACATAGCCCATCTGTAAACAGCCCATCGATCTACCTACCTCATCCCCATACTGGTATTTATTTATTTATTTTGCTCCTTTGCACCCCAGTATCTCTACCTGCACATTCATCTTCTGCCGATCTACCATTCCAGTATTTAATTGCTATATTGTAATTACTTTGCCACCATGGTCTATTTATTTCCTTAACTTACCTCATTTGCACTCCCTGTATATAGACTTTTTGTTTTCTTTTGTTCTACTGTATTATTGACTGTATGTTTTGTTTATTCCATGTGTAACTCTGTGTTGTATGTGTCGAATTGCTACGCTTTATCTTGGCCAGGTCGCAGTTGCAAATGAGAACTTGTTCTCAACTAGCCTACCTGGTTAAATAAAGGTGAAATAAAATAATCTCTTTCATTTACAGACAGACTTTGCCACAATCATGGAGGTACTGGGCAATGAGGCATTGGGTAAAATAATGAAAATTGTGGATGAAACAAAGTTTTTGATGGACTTTGAATCCAAGTCCTTCAAAGGCCATAGAGGAAAAAAAGCCAAACCACAAGCGAGCATCTTGAATATTCTGTCAGTTGGAGGAATGGGTAAGTAACAGATGTTTTTATTTCTTTATCTGTTGCACTACAAGAAGAACTAAAAAGTACTAGCTTCACCTGAAGAAGAAGAACTACCTATTTATGCCTCACTTCTCTTTCATTGGTGCAGCGGAGGAACATTCTTATGGCGGAAGTGGTACATCTGCGGCGCAAACTATTTCAATGGAGGTAAGCTCTTTGCAGATTGCTTCAAGAGTAATGGAATTGTTATCAAATGAAATTTTATTTATCACATGCGCTGAAATACAACAGGTAGACCTTACAGTGAAATGCTTACTTACAAGCCCTTAACCAACAATGCAGTTTGAAGAAAAACACCCCCCCCAAAAGAATAAATAAAAGTAACAACTAATTTAAGAGTAGCAGTAAAATAACAATGGCGAGACTATATACAGGGGGTACCGGTACAGAGTCAATGCGCTGGGGTACCGGTTAGTCGAGGTAATTGGTTAAGAGCCCATAAAACGGCAGCCATCCCCTCCGGTGCCATTATCACAATGTAATAGTTTCTGCAAACACTTTGGCTGGTTTCAATAGGCAAACCATTTAATGTTTGTAGTCTGTGTCCATTCTGTGCCATTTCTATAATATGATCCAATTATGCTCCACATTTTCACACCTAATCAATCTGTTTGTGCTGGTAGTCTGCAGATGTGGAGGAATTGGACACACCAGAATCTCCCCTTGTCTTGGCTGTTTCTGTCAAAGACGAGCATGGGCAAATAGACCTGGGGGCCATTGCAGAGAGTAAGTATAAAGCAAGTACTTGTGTCTTGACAGTGCATAAGATCAGCTCATATCATAGTATTAACTGCCACCTGAGATTATATTTTTTCATGGATATTTTGTTCACGGACATGTTTTATGCATGTCTTACAGGAGCTGCCGATGATGCTTTTGCCGGAAACTCTTCTTCAGAGCACCAGTATGGTATGATTAGCGATGGCCCCCTGGTGAACCCCACAGACATCCTATTGGAGACTTTGTTTGCCCAAAAGAAGCTCTTCATTTGCACAGAGTGTGGGAAAAGTTTCTCCACGCAGAGTAACCTCAAATCCCACCAGCGACTTCACACTGGCGAGAAACCATTTGTGTGCATGTTCTGCAACAAAGCATTTGCCCACAAACAGAGTTGTAATGATCACATCCGCACCCACACTGGTGAGAAGCCCTTCATATGTGGCGTGTGTGGGAAATGCTTCGGCAAGCAGGCGCACCTCAAGACCCATTCGATAATCCACACGGGCGAAAAGCCTTACAGCTGCACTGTGTGTGGCAAGAGCTTCAACCTGGCTCAGAATCTGTCTAGACACCAGCAAATTCACACGGGAGAGAAAATCTTCACCTGTTTACTGTGCGGGAAAGGCTTCACACGCGCTGTAACACTGAAGACCCATCAACTCATTCACACTGGACAAAAGCCCTTCAAGTGTATTCAGTGTGAGAAGAGTTTCCGTCACGCTGTCAATCTGAAGAACCACCAGCGTATTCATACAGGCGTCAGGCCATTTAGTTGTGACTTGTGTGGCAAGACATTCCGTCAATCGGTTAATCTTAAAATACACAAGCGCATCCACACTGGAGAGAGGCCATATATCTGCACAGAATGCGGCAAGACCTTCAGTCAGCAGAGTAGTCTCATGTCTCACGGACGCACCCACTCTAACGAGAGACCTTTCCAGTGTAGCTTCTGCGAGAAAAGATTCAACAATGCCAACAGTCTGAAGTTGCACCAGAGAATCCATACAGGAGAGAAGCCGTACAGCTGTGAAATCTGTGGGAAGACCTTCAGTCAGGGCAGTCATCTCCGAACACACAAGAGGCATGTCCACGCAGGAGGGAAACAGTACATCTGTGATAAATGTGGGAAGAGGTATTCAGACAAACGGAATCTTAAGATGCACAAATGTGTTTATGCCTCAACCTAACATAGTGATGGGCAAACAGTTTAAATCTTTGAGAGGCTTTTGTTGTCGTTTGCGTTGCTGTTAAAGAGAGCCTTGAAGACTGGCACGTTAATCGCTAGGGGAACCCCCTTCAACTTGATTTTAGCCTGGGCAAAAATGTTTTTATTTTTGATTTTTTTAATGAAATAGGATTTGCTGTCAGGAGCTAGGTGTTTTTGTTCCCATTTAAGCAATTATGAAAAGTAAACTAGTGAAACGCAGAAACCAAATATGCCTATGTTGAATAATGTAATGTTAGTGTATACTGTACATAATCATGCAACTTTTATAAGATCAGTTATTTAGCTTAAATAAGCATATAGCTAACATTTTGCAGCCAGAGATGCATTGATATTATTTGGAAAAAGCCTGTAAAACTGAATCTGGAGGTTGGGCTATGAAAAAGCTGTAGGTTTTGTATTATGCTCGGCTGACTTGCCTGTACTTCCACAACATCAGTCAGATTTAATTTGTTTACCACATGTACTTGTTTCTTAAAGACCCAGTGCAGGCTAAATAAAATGTTCCTGTGTTTATATCATATTGTACAATAGCTGATGAAAAAAAAAAAAAAAAATCTGCGTTATTTCCTGATAGTTGCTGGTTGAAAATACAATCTACACATGACCATCTAATCAGCAATTTTGCATGTGTGGGAGTTTTGTGCTTTCCATGGTGACATCAACATGGGGTATTGGTTAATTGACCAATAACAAAGCGTTCCAAACCTCTCTGCCAATAACAGCTAGTTTTCAGTTTTCCCCTCACTCAGACAACTCCTAGCAAAATTATTTCTTGAGTAACTTTTTTTCCTAATAGCAATTTGTCAATTTGATTGAAAATCTATTGTAGTAAGGCACTTAATTGTTGCCCAGAAATGATTTGATATTGATATAAAAAAGTCTGCATTGGGCCTGTTTAAGGTTTGTTTTCTACAGACTATTTTATAGCCTTTTATTATTTTCTATACTTTATGATGTAAATGAGACAAATCAACAGGTATGTAGTGGGAGGGAACAAATTGGTTAAAAAAATATCACATTAAATTACAGGAATGTAATCAATCAAAGACATGCAATGCTGCAATGTTTGGCATTTCACCTGTGTGAACTGTGTTTCAGTTATGGATTCACATTCAAATGGAAACCATACTATGTTGCGTTATTGCTGTCCAAATCACAGCTAATGACATTTGATGAATGAATGGTAAACTCAGTTGAAAAGTTGACATTTGCAGTTGCAGAACTTTTTGAGGCTCATTTTGGTGATTAAAATGGATTTTGGTTTGTTTTCATATTTTCTTTTCCCCTATTTTTTGTATTATTTAAGTATGTGATAACACTGTTAACCTAGACATTAGTCTGGGCTGTTGCAAAGCTGGATATTTGACACGTTCGAATAATAAATCCTTTATTGCTTCCAAAACAATTACTATATTGCATTTCACCGGATGTATAAATGTGAAGCATCCGCTTGGCGTTTCCTCTCACTACCAGCCCAGTGGGAGAAATTGGAACGAGATGGATTTTCTGCACATTTTCTCATCGATTAAACGTTTGATGTCAATACAGTTTTCTGTTTGCAAAACTAAAATATGTTCTGTACAGAGTGAACTAATTTTTGTAGAAATTACCCTTTGCAAAAGATGTTAAAAAAAATAGCGTTGTTTATGAGTGAAAAGGCGAATTTAGTTATTACACACATTCGAATCACAGAGTCGGCTAGAACACACCAATAGGATCTCGCTAGCTCGTGCTTGGTTCTGCCCACTATGACTAATTTGTTCCCATTTGACACGACAAGCTGTGGTCTATCTTGGTTTAGTTAAAAATCTTCCTAGTCAGATTTGTTGCCTCCCACAATGTATCAATGCTAACTGTTTTTGTCTAGCGACAGGTTTAGGAGACCAGTGGCAGTGCGCATGTGGTTGTGGATGATTCAGCGAGAGTCGAGTCCAGTGAGCAGAGCAACTGAGAGCACTTGACAGCGGAGAGCTTAGCAACACTAGCTAGCTACTGAACAAGCGAAACAAACGTTTTTTCGGACAATGAATATTTGACAAGAAATTTGAATGAACAAATGATCACTAGGAGAGAGGCGATGACAAAACCTTGATACTTTGGTGGACCATACATAGCCATACGCCTGGCTGAAGAAAATAAAAACATCTGCTTCAGGGGAAGGTGTTAATGTTACTTGACAACTAGCCAACATGTTTTGGATTTGACTTGCTCAGTCATCAATATGGTGCTTTCATATCAAGCAGTGTTTGTAAGGTCATTTAACTGAACACTTTTTTTAGGTAACTAGCTAGCTAGCCAGGCTACTGCTTGCTTGAATTTGCTAGCTAGCTTACTAGCCAACGTTAGCAATTGGACCTGCACTTGGTATTCAATCAAACCAGCCGATTCAGTCGTCAATTCAGGAATTTGCGGTCGTGCATGTTAATGCATCATCATCTGTTTCAATAGGTAAGTCCGAGTTTGAGCCGCCTATGTGTGTCAGTGGAAGTACTACTGTCTTGTCATTACATTAACGATCCCTTCTCAGGCCTGTTGCAGCAGCTAAGAGACAGCTACAGTATATTGGTATGCCTAACTTACACTACTATGTGTCAGAGATACTGTTAAGCATGTTATAACATTTCAACTTCTAAATGAGCATAATCCCTTGTTTTACTGCTACAAATTACTCTCTGAAACAGCATTCCACGCATACTTCAATTGGAAGTGAGTCCAACTGCAACTTGTAAAAACTGATTTATTGAAGTGTCATGTTTTGGCCTTGTCATTATAAAAGACCCCACAGAGTCTTTAGCAAGTTGGCAACTGTGATTGATTCAGTTGTTCGTGTGGTGGTCATTGGAGGACAGCCGCACTGCACATGAGTGAATGAGATGAACAAAAGCCATTTCTTCTTTTAAAATAACCTTCCATGTGTCAGGGTCTAGGCAGTTTATGTTGGATTTAAGGTATTGATTTGGCTCCATAATTGTAAAGAAAAACACAGGGAACCCTGATTCCCAGTGGTAATCTACACTCTTTCTCTAGCTCGTAATAAAAGTAACCATTACAGAGGCAGAAGGCCTTGCATGAGGTTATGGGGGTCAGTGAGCCACAGAGTACAGGCCAGGGATTACTGCATGCACTGACATAGAGAACAATTATCAGTCAAGCCTGTCCTTGTTTGGTTACTGTATCCTAAATTGTTAGTGGATATTGTCAGTCAATGTTAGGTATGCTGAACATTTTGTGACTCAGGTTTTTGCTCAATGTTATTACAACGTAACTACCATGTTATTATGTCAGAGTTTCTGACAAGCATGCTTGTCATTTGCTTGTTTATTATTTACATTCGCTCTTTACAGTCAGCTATATAATAAACAAGTATTATTTGTTGCATGTGCCAAATACAACAGGTGTAGACTTTACCATGAAATGCTTTCTTACAAACCCTTACCCAACAATGCAGAGTTAAAAAGTAAGAAAAATTTGCACAAATAAAATGCCGTCCTAGCTGTTAAATAATATAGCCACACATTTTCTATCCTCTAAGGTTGAGCTGTATCTAGAATGTTTCGATATTGGGGTTGTGTTCAGAACGGTTTAGAATGGTGCAGACAGAAAATATGTAGGCTAATGTATTAGAGCTAGAGCTCACATGAGTGCCTGCTTACTCTCCATGACAAAGAAGAAAGTATGTTCAACATAAGGGCTATTTTATGTGAACATTCTATAACGTTTCACCCTCCTGCATAAGACCCTGACCTCTGAGCTCTCTCTGGGGTGTCTTTAATCACTCTGAGGAAGGGATTAAATTGCCACTGTGATCGTTAACAAGATGAACCAGTGTTCCTGCTCATCCTACTTTATGATGTCCCACCAGAGTTGAGAGAGTGGACACGGGCCTGATACAGTGGATGTGCAGTTTGGTTAAAGAATGGCAACGTGAGGCCCTGGAGCAGGGGAATAAGAACACTAAGGTTGCCTATCTTCACTCCTGGTCCACTGGCCTGGACACGCCCCATTCTGTCTCTCATCCGCTCCACCTCTCTTCCAAGCTCTTCCCTGTGTGACAGCCCAGCCTATCTTCTATCCATAGATAATTAATGGCCTGGGCTTCTGTACCTGCTGGGGTGTGGCAGTCTCTGTCCGCTGCCAAACCTGTGTGGCCTGCTGGAGTCAGGTAGGACAGTCTGTCTGTCCTGAGAAACAGTCTGGCATATTACCTATCCAGCTGTGAGCCCTTCATCAGAGGAAATGGAGAAAATAAATTGAAAAGAAATGCCCCCTCAGCAGTTTGGCCAGTGATTCAAAGTTGCCAGGCTGATAAGAAATGGTTTGCGTTTGCTGTTCTCGTTAACACCGTCTGTCTCAGGCTCTGAAGCAAAAGGAAGACATTTAGGCCCATGTTCTTATCAGTGGGAGCATGGGAAGAAGATGTAGCCTGTTGGCATATTTTACAAAACACTCACAGGCCAGGGTCCATTCATTCTCTTGAACTTTGTTGGACCTGCATGTTTGTTATCTGAGGTATGAATTTCACAGGGTGAGTCACCATCTGATGACATAGTAACACACACACACACACACAATATGCCTTGTTGCCTCATTATCTGGTAGAGTCAGAGATGAAGTCAGTTTTTAGACTGTGTTTCTGTTTTGAGGGTAGGGTTTGGCGGTATCGTCATACTGTCCTTCTCGCATATCAGGATTTACGGTTTTACAGGGTTAGTACACAAGGGGGCTCCAAAAAGATGCAAAAAAAGCCCATTGGGTGTTTATGACCAGAATGCTAACAAAATTAGCACAAGTAATAGTGAATTTCCATGGAGGCTGCTAGCGAAATAACTAATTGCAAAGACAGGCAATCCATCTCAAATATAAACACAACATGCAAAAATGTCAACGGTTTTACTGAGTTACCGTTCATATAAGGAAATCAGTCAATTGAAATCAATTAAGCCCTAATCTATGAATTTCACATGACTGGGCAGGGGTGCAGCCATTGGTGGACCTGGGATGGCATAGGCCCATCCATTTGGGAGCCAGGCCCACCCAACCAGAATGAGTTTTTCCCCACAAAAGGGCTTTATTACTGACAGAAATACTCCTCAGTTTCATCAGCTGTCCAGATGGCTGGTTTCAGACGATCCCGCATGTGAAGAAGATTAACTTGGAGGTCCTGGGCTGGTGTGTTTATACGTGGTCTGTGGTTGTGAAGCCGGTTGGATGTACTGCCAAATTCTGTAATATGATGTTGGAGGTGGCTTATGGTAGAGAAATAAACATTACATTCTCTGACAACAGCTCTGGTGGACATTCTTGCAGTCAGCATGCCAATTGTACGCTCCCTCAACTTGAGACATATGTGGCATTGCGTTGTGACAAAACTGCATATTTTAGAGTGGCCTTTTATTGTCCCCCAGCACAAGGTGCACCTGTGTAATGATCATGCTGTTTAATAAGCTTCTTGATATGCCACACCTGTCAGGTGGATGGATTATCTTGGCAAAGGAGAAATGTTCACTAACGGATGTAAACAAATTGTAAACAATTTTACACAACTGTAAACAAATTTGTGCACAATTTGAGAGAAATATGCTTTTTTTGCGTATGGAACAAGATATTTTATTTCAGCTCATGACCAACACTTTACATGCTGCGTTTATATAGGTAGGAGCTACTGAATGTGATTTTTGCTGAGTTTGGGCATTTACAGGCAAAGAGACATTATGCAAATGAACAAAGTTTTGAGACAAGCTGTCTGATGGAAGAACAGTACTGGCTCTGGAGCAGCATGTGTACATGCTGTGTCTGTGTGGAGTCTGGAGTCGCTAGGGCAACGGGCCTGCCTGCTCTGCTCGGAGAAGAGGTTGGGAGGAGCAGACAGGCCAAGAACCGAGAGGAGAAAAAAAGGCCACGAAATCCAGCAGTGGCAGCGGTACAAATAACTCATCCAAAGTGCTGACTTCTCAAACACGGCAGAAAGCGAACACTATGACCCTTAAGGGTCGCATTAACGCACAAATGATAAAAGGCTTGTAAGAAATATCTTGCTGTGTTTTGTAAATGCAGATCTAATATGCTTATTGTAATTTCTGCTCGGCATCAGACTAATTTTGTGCTTCAGTTGCACTTCTCCAAACAGGCATTCTATCAGCATCTATCATACACCATTGTACTTCTGTTGTCATCTGATGAAAATGAAGCTATTTTCTGCTGAATTCGTTGCACTAATGTATTTTCTGTGAAGGAAAACTATAGTTGCACATCCCTGATCACTCTATTGAAACAAAAAAACACTGACTTTCAATTTGAAATGCGACTGGCTCAACATTTCTGGGGAACTACAGTAAGCTTCATAATGTAAAATAATGTGACAGATGAAATGAAGAACGGGATCTGCTTTATCTCCTAAGGTATTGCACAAGTCCACTGCAGGTAAAATGAGCTACAGATATTACAATTTATTGAAAAACTTCAAAGAAATAGTCTCAATGGTATTGAAAAACCATCCTGTGGTTATTTCCAAATTGCCCGGGATATAGTATATACCGCCCAAGCCTATTTGAGGGTTCATGAACCTGCACCTGAGCTCTCTGAAACTCTGTCTTTAGTTGTCTTCTGTTTGGTTTCCCAGCTGGTGCTCTGGAACCTTGTATTGTGTGAGCACTGATGAGCGCATTGTCATGTGTTTGTTTAGGGCACGGGCAGCTGTGCTGCTATTGAAGAAGGGCAATGGTTTGGTTTTGTGGGTAGGATATTGGATATTTCAAACTTTTTTAACAAATCAAAAACTGAAAAATTGGGCGTGCAAAATTATTCAGCCCCTTTACTTTCAGTGCAGCAAACTCTCTCCAGAAGTTCAGTGAGGATCTCTGAATGATCCAATGTTGACCTAAATGACTAATGATGATAAATACAATCCACCTGTGTGTAATCAAGTCTCCGTATAAATGCACCTGCAATGTGATAGTCTCAGAGGTCCGTTAAAAGCGCAGAGAGCATCATGAAGAACAAGGAACACACCAGGCAGGTCCGAGATACTGTTGTGAAGAAGTTTAAAGCCGGATTTGGATACAAAAAGATTTCCCAAGCTTTAAACATCCCAAGGAGCACTGTGCAAGCGATAATATTGAAATGGAAGGAGTATCAGACCACTGCAAATCTACCAAGACCTGGCCGTCCCTCTAAACTTTCAGCTCATACAAGGAGAAGACTGATCAGAGATGCAGCCAAGAGGCCCATGATCACTCTGGATGAACTGCAGAGATCTACAGCTGAGGTGGGAGACTCTGTACATAGGACAACAATCAGTCGTATATTGCACAAATCTGGCCTTTATGGAAGAGTGGCAAGAAGAAAGCCATTTCTTAAAGATATCCATAAAAAGTGTTGTTTAAAGTTTGCCACAAGCCACCTGGGAGACACACCAAACATGTGGAAGAAGGTGCTCTGGTCAGATGAAACCAAAATTGAACTTTTTGGCAACAATGCAAAACGTTATGTTTGGCGTAAAAGCAACACAGCTGAACACACCATCCCCACTGTCAAACATGGTGGTGGCAGCATCATGGTTTGGGCCTGCTTTTCTTCAGCAGGGACAGGGAAGATGGTTAAAATTGATGGGAAGATGGATGGAGCCAAATACAGGACCATTCTGGAAGAAAACCTGGTGGAGTCTGCAAAAGACCTGAGACTGGGACTGAGATTTGTCTTCCAACAAGACAATGATCCAAAACATAAAGCAAAATCTACAATGGAATGGTTTAAAAATAAACATATCCAGGTGTTAGAATGGCCAAGTCAAAGTCCAGACCTGAATCCAATCGAGAATCTGTGGAAAGAACTGAAAACTGCTGTTCACAAATGCTCTCCATCCAACCTCACTGAGCTCGAGCTGTTTTGCAAGGAGGAATGGGAAAAAATGTCAGTCTCTCGATGTGCAAAACTGATAGAGAAGCGACTTACAGCTGTAATCGCAGCAAAAGGTGGCGCTACAAAGTATTAACTTAAGGGGGCTGAATAATTTTGCACGCCCAATTTTTCAGTTTTTGATTTGTTAAAAAAGTTTGAAATATCCAATAAATGTCGTTCCACTTCATGATTGTGTCCCACTTGTTGTTGATTCTTCACAAAAAAATACAGTTTTATATCTTTATGTTTGAAGCCTGAAATGTGGCAAAAGGTCGCAAAGTTCAAGGGGTCCGAATACTTTCGCAAGGCACTGTATAAACTAAGTTTGAGTAGGGGCTGGGGTGAGTGTAGTGTGACGCTAATAGTGATAATACATGGGAATTCTCTATGACCTGTAAGGTTCTGTATTTATTTTCTTAGTCAACCTTGTGTTCTGTTCCACTGTGTTGAAGGGAAGATGGAGGAGAGACAGACAAACACAGACCATCTGAAAGGGTGGCACTGATGTAGCCAACCCCCCCCCCTCTTCCTCTCCCCCCTCTTCCTCTCTCCTGAGTGGAGCATACATACCTTTTCTGTCTCAGTGGCTATTTAGGGTGAATCCTTCATAGTATTATTAACATGTTACTCCTTTGAGGTGATATGGAGCATGAACTAGCATTAGGGATTCTGGGATCAATTTACTGTGGAGTGTACAGAACATTCAGATTCAGAACAGGACTAACCTAACATAGCAGGAATAACCTAACGCAGCACGACAAACAAATGCCTGAGCGGCGTTTCTTTCCTTCTGGTCCTGACGAGAGAAAAATATCTGTCGGGGGAGGTTCTCTTCTGCACTGTTCAACCAATCCCGTAAAAGTTGCTTGACGAGTCGTGTCACAGGCTCTCTTTCCATCTTCCCTGAAAACAGGATGCATCCGGTTGTTTTCCACTCCACTGAGGGTGCCACAGGACTGCCTGTCTCAAGGCGTCCTGTGTCCTTTGCTAAGAATAGCAGTGTACTCCCCTCTTCTCACGGCACGGAGGAGAGAAGGGAAGAATGTGTGGACAGGAGGTGATGGATTTGATCATAAGCAAGTGCCTCTGTGGTAGAAAAGGATTCTCCTAAACCATCACTCTCCTCTTCTTCTCTCTGTACTGTTTTGTAGTTCTGCTTGAATCACATGACTGCTTACTGTAACCTACTCATCTCATTTGTGACATGGGATGTGAGTGCATAACCTAAGACCAGCACGTGGTAGTGCAGAACACAGTAGCTCGGTTACTTCCGTTAGTGTGCTTTGACTTCAGAGGAAATGAAACGATTACTTTTTCATGGGACAATGACCTTTTTCTCAGACACAATAAACATACCATGTTACGCAACAAGGGCTTAGCCGTATCTCACTCAAGTTGTTGAACGTTTAATTTCATGGTGCACACAACTGGAGTCCTACTACTTGATGACTTGATTGGCCCACTGCCTGTGACTGCAGGCAACATGCGCAGGTCAACGAGTGGATCAATTCTTTCTTTCTGTTGCTGTTTAATGTTGCTATTGATCAATAGATGAGGATGTAACGTGATTCTGCGCTTGTTGTGTTTAACTGACCGTTATATTGTTGCATTTGCTTGGTCAACTAAAGAGGTAGGAGCGTCAGTCTAACCGGTCACTCATCTGCCGACCAGCCAACTTAGTCAGAACCCTATCTGCTCTTCAGACTGGCTGCACATCTCCTTCCATCTGTGCTCCCCTCAGCGGTGGCCTGGACTCGAGTACTCAAGTAGCGTTTATGTCTAAAAAAAAGAGTCTTTCTTTCATTGTTTAACAGTGAACATCGTCAATGACCAACATGGCTTTGAAAAGGACGTCTTTACGCCATGACAGTACCATATCAGTTCAAAGATAAAGTCGAGCGTCAAATCTAGACCATATTGGTATTATTAACCTCATTCTTTCCAAAAAGATGTTACAAATTGTACAAGGTTCATGGGCCTTCTAAGGCAGGGGACTTCTGTTACAGTAGCATCACAGACGTGTGAATTAGAGCATGATAAATGTTCTCTCGTCCTGAAAGGATGTAGGGTGGGGTGGTGACACAGAGGGTATACAGAATGCAGAATGGGCGTACATCGGTCTGCTTGGATGGACACGACATAAACGCGTAGGCCTATGTGTGTAGACCCCTAATGCATCAGGGCAGGTCCGTAGGTAGCCTTGCTCTGCATCCTTCCAACCCACTACTTGTGATCCTGTCAGCCTGACTAGTTAGACACCTCTCCCTGTCCATTTCTGCTCAGGCTGGGTGGGGCCCAGCTCCAGACAGACAGACAAGCTCCATCATTAAAATGAAAGCACCTGTTTTCCTCAGTCTCGTGCTGGGTGCCCATTCTCCCAGATAACAGACTGGCCTACTGGGGAGTCTGACTGGGACAAGACATCCATCATTCATAACCTTTAAAGTCAGACCAACGTCGCTGAACTGGGGCGAAAGAAAAAGGAAAGACAAGGTATTGCTTCTCTTTAACTAGCCTAACCAGTGTTGTTGATGTTGAGTTTTTAATCGACAAGACAGCCTAGATAATTCAGATGTGAAAGAGTCACATTATAGCCTCATTTCCACTGTAAGCAGACTAATGAACCGAAGCATTGATTGGAACCCCATCAGTGTTTCCTGCTCTTATTGAATTACAGATACAAAAATATATAATTTATCAAAAGTCACAGCTTCAGCCCAGTTCTTTTAGTCTCTCGGGTGAGTTGAGAGCACTGAAGTCAGAGTTGTAGTGGGGGAACACTAGTACTAGTGGGCCTGTGTGGATCCATGGTACATCATTCAGTCATTGTCTATGACAGTGTTTTCCAACTCCAGTCCTCGAGTACCCACAACAGCACACATTTTTGTTGTGGCAGGTTGAATCAGGTGTTTTTGTCCGGGGCTACAACAAAAAGGTTTTCTGTTGGGAGGACTGGAGTTGGGAAACACTGGTCTATGGGGTGAAGGAGAGTGGGAGGCTGTGTCTGTCTTGGCAACTATAGGTGTTAAGGCCACATTACTCAGTCACTCATAAACTGGTTACAGTAAGTCTTTCCTTACATCATTATCAGGCTCTTCATCTGGATAGCAGATGGGTACGTCCTTTACCGTTCTCATAACATGCTCTTCCTCTGTTAGACACTTTCCATGACTCGAGTCTTTGAATAATTCATCAGACAAAGCATATGGCAATTTGTTGGATTTCCATGGAAAAACACTGGGTACTAGTGATGGATTTGTGTTACTGGTCTCCACCTATGCCTGTGCGATAAAAAAAAATAAACAAAAAGTTTTTGTCATGTGCGCCGAATACAACCGGTGTAGACCTTACAGTGAAATGCTTACTTACAGGCTCTAACCAATAGTGCAAAAAAGGTATTAGGTGAACAATAAGTAGGTAAAGAAATAAAACAACAGGAAAAAGACAGGCTTTATACAGTAGCGAGTCTATAGAAGTAGCGAGGCTACATACAGACACCGGTTAGTCAGGCTGATTGAGGTAGTATGTACATGTAGATATGGTTAAAGTGACTATGCATATATGATGAACAGAGAGTAGCAGTAGCGTAAAAGAGGGGTTGGTGGGTGGCGGGACACAAAGCAGATAGCCCGGTTAGCCAATGTGCGGGAGCACTGGTTGGGCGGCCCAATTGAGGTAGTATGAACATGAATGTGTAGTTAAAGTGACTATGCATATATGATAAACAGAGTAGCAGCAGCGTTAAAAAATGGTTGACTTTCAAGTTTGTGTGTGTGAGATATATCTCAGCAAAAAAAAATACTAAACTTTGTTTATTTTCAGCAAATTTAACGTGTAAATATTTGTATGAACATAACTGAATTCAACAACTGAGACAAACTGAACAAGTTCCACAGACATGGAATAATGTATCCCTGAACAAAGGGGGGTCAAAATCAAAAGTAACAGTCAGTATCTGGTGTGGCCACCAGCTGCATTAAGTACTGCAGTGCATCTCCTCCTCATGGACTGCACCAGATGTGTCAGTTCTTACTAGAGGTCGACCGATTAATCAGAATGGCCGATTAATTAGGGCTGATTTTCAAGTTCTCATAACAATCGGAAATCGGTATTTTTGGACACCGTTTTGGCCGATTTAAAAATATATATATATATATGTGTATATATTTTTTACACATTTATTTAACTAGGCAAGTCAGTTAAGAACACATTCTTATTTTCAATGACGGCATAGGAACGGTGGGTTAACTGCCTTGTTCAGGGGCAGAATGACAGATTTTTACCTTGTCAGCTCGTGGATTCAATCTTGCAACCTTACAATTAACTAGTCCAACGCTTTAACCACCTGATTACATTGCACTCCACGAGGAGACTGCCTGTTACGCGAATGCAGTAAGAAGCCAAGGTAAGTTGCTAGCTAGCATTAAACTTATCTTATAAAAAACAATCAATCAATCATAATCCCTAGTTAACTACACATGGTTGATGATATTACTAGTTTATCTAGTGTGTCCTGCGTTGCATATAATCGATGCGGTGCGTATTTGCGAAAAAGGACTGTCTTGCTCCAATGTGTACCTAACCATAAACATCAATGCCTTTCTTAAAATCAATACACAGAAGTATATATTTTTAAACCTGCATATTTTGCTAAAAGAAATCCAGGTTAGCAGGCAATATTAACCAGGTGAAATTGTCACTTCTCTTGCGTTCATTGCACGCAGAGTCAGTGTATATGCAACAGTTTGGGCCGCCTAATTTGCCAGAATTTTGCGTAATTAGGACATAACATTGAAGGTTGTGCGATGTAACAGGAATATTTAGACTTATGGATGCCACCCGTTAGATGCCACCCGTTAGAACGAATAAATGTCTTGTTTTCGAGATGATAGTTTCCGGATTAGACCATATTAATGACCCACTTTCATGTGTTTTGCCAGCAGCTCGTCGCTGTGCTTCAAGCATGGCGCTGTTTATGACTTCAAGCCTATCAACTCCCGAGATTAGGCTGGTGTAACTGATTTGAAATGGCTAGCTAGTTAGCGGGGTGCGCGCTAATAGCGCTTCAAACATCACTCACTCTGAGACTTGGAGTGGTTGTTCCCCTTGCTTTGCATGGGCCACGGCTTTTGTGGAGCGATGGGTAACGCTGCTTCGAGGGTGGCTGTTGTCGATGTGTTCCTGGTTCGAGCCCAGGTAGGAGCGAGGAGAGGGACGGAAGCTATACTGTTACACTGGCAATACTACAGTGCCTTTAAGAACATCCAATAGACAAAGGTTAAGGAAATACAAATGGAATAGAGAAATTGTCCTATAATTCCTATAATAACTTCAACCTAAAACTTCTAACCAGAAGTTTACATACACTCAATTTGCATTTGGTAGCATTGCCATTAAATTGTTTAACTTGGGTCAAATGTTTCGGGTAGCCTTCCACAAGCTTCCCACAATAGGTTGGGTGAATTTTGGCCCATTCCTCCTGACAGAGCTGCTGTAACAGGGTCAGGTGTGTATGCCTCCTTGCTCATGCACGCTTTTTCAGTTCAAATTCTCTATGGGATTGAGGTCAGGGCTTTGTGATTGCCACTCCAATACCTTGACTTTGTTGTCCTTTTGCCACAACTTTGGAAGTATGCTTGGGGTCATTGTCCATTTGGAAGACCCATTTGCGACCAAGCTTTAACTTCCTGACTTGATGTCTTGAGATGTTGCTTCAATATATCCACATAATTTCCCCCCTCATGATGCCATCTATTTTGTGAAGTGCACCAGTCCCTCCTGCAGTAAAGCACTCCCACACCATGATGCTGCCACCCCTGTGCTTCATGGTTGGGATGGTGTTCTTCGGCTTGCAAACATCCCCCTTTTTCCCCCAAACATAACAATGGTCATTATGGCCAAACAGTTCTATTTTTGTTTCATCAGACCAGAGGACATTTCTCCAAAAAGTATGATCTTGTCCCCATGTGCAGTTGCAAACCGTCGTCTGGCTTTTTTAATGGCGGTTTTGGAGCAGTGGCTTCTTCCTTGCTGAGCGGCCTTTCAGGTTATGTCAATATAGGACTCGTTTTACTGTGGCTAAATATACTTTTGTACCTGTTTCCTCCAGCATCTTCACAAGGTCCTTTGCTGTTGCTCTGAGATTGATTAGCACTTTTCGCACCAAAGTACGTTCATCTCTAGGAGACAGAACGCTTCTCCTTCCTGAGCGGTATGACGGCTGCATGGTCCCATGATGTTCATACTTGCGTACTATTGTTTGTACAGATGAACGTGGTACCTTCAGGCATTTGGAAATTGCTCCCAAGGATGAACCAGACTTGTGGAGGTCTACAAAAAATTTTCTCAGGTCTTGGCTGATTTCTTTTGATTTTCCCATGATGTCAAGCAAAGAGGCACTGAGTTTGAAGGCAGGCCTTGAAATACATCCACAGGTACACCTCCAATTGACTCAAATTATGTCAATTAGCCTACCAGAAGCTTCTAAAGCCATGACATAATTTGCTGGAGTTTTCCAAGCTGTTTAAAAGCACAGTCAATTTAGTGTATGTAAACTTCTGACCCACTGGAATTGTGAGTGAGTGAAATAATCTGTCTGTAAACAATTGTTGGAAAAATTCCTTGTGTCCGACTTGCCAAATCTATAATTTGTTAACAAGCAATTTGTGGAGTGGTTGAAAAACGAGTTTTAATATCTCCAACCTAAATGTATATAAACTTCCGACTTCAACTTTATGGGAAGCTAGTCACAATAAGGATTAGCCACAATAGTGGAATTTGTGGTTTGCCTTCAAAATAAAAGTATGTCATTGACAGTGATGCAAATAATACAGTCTTTGCAAATAATACAAATTTAGAATTATGCCACAATTGAATAGATCATACTAAACAATGTTGGGATGTTATATAAAATCAACAAAATACAATTAGTTAATTTGACATCTGTTGAATTCACACTGGATGTATTATACTTTAGAATTGCATTGGGGGCATACTTATTTCACTGTACAGCCTTACCTCGGGATTGTGGATCAATCACATGGGGTATCAGTCTACTCAGTGACACCCAGAGAACAGCCGCGTCGTAGCTCTTATTGCGGGACTCTGAAACAACTGTGAATTAAGCCACATTTATTGTGAACCTATGTGTATTGAACACTATTGCCGAGGAAAAACAATACTACGTGGATGTTTGTCTGATAACTTTGAGGAGGACGTTGGGAAAATATATATTGGGTATTGAGTAGACTGATACCCCATTTCATTGATCCCCAATCCTTAGGTAAAGCTGTACAGTGCGATATGAATGTCAATACACACAATAGGCTGACTCGGGAGGTGATTCACACAGTCACAGTCCCGCGATAAGAGCTACAACGCTAATATTTGCGCAAACTCTTCACAGTTGTGTTCTGTGGGTGTCACCGAGTAGACTGATACCCCATTTCATTGCTTCACAATCCAACCTTGTTTAACATTATTTAGTCTAAATATGGTACGATTCCACCAATTTTTAACCTTCTGCATCACTTTCAAATAGGTACTTTTATTTTGAAGTCAAACTGTAAATTGCACTACTGTACCTAATATTTATTGTGGCTAGCTTCACAACCCTGTCAGGTTGAGACTCACTCGCCAGGTGAAGCTAGCTGGCTGCTTATAACATTAGCTTTGGGCAAGAGGGTTAAGTAGCTGGCTAGCTATTTATTTTCATGGACTCAAGTTAAATTTCAATAGGCGAACAACAAATGGCTACCTACCTAATACGTACTCATAACGATTCCTAAAACCTTGCTAAGAATAATGAAAATGACTGCAGTTTTTACTGGTCATTGTTTTCAGGCTTGTTGTATTGGTGCTAGCTAGGTACCAACCTAAAGCTAGCTAGCTACCCCAGAAGTTGCGGTTGAACAAATAATTTATTACCAGCGCGGTATTGTAAACACATTGTTCCTGCTATGCCCTGCGACGAACCATCAAACAGGCAAAGCGTCAATACAGGGCTAAGATTGAATCATACAACACCGGCTACAACGCTTGTCTTATTTGGCAGGGCTTGCAAACTATTAGACTACTTCACTGACATTTTCAACATGTCCCTGATTGAGTCTGTAATACCAACATGCATCAAGCAGACCGCCATAGTCCCTGTGACCAAGAACACGAAGGCAACCTGCGTAAATGACTACAGACCCGTAGCACTCACATCTGTAGCCATGAAGTGCTTGGAAAGGTTGGTAATGGCTCACATCAACACCATCAAACCTTAGACCCACTCCAATTTGCATACCGCCCAAACAGATCCACAGATGATGCAATCTCTATTGCACTCCACACTACCCTTTCCCACCTGGACAAAAGTAACACTTACAGTATATATATATATATATATATATATATATATATATATATATATATATATATATATATATATATATATATATATATATATATATATATATATATACTGCTCAAAAAAATAAAGGGAACACTAAAATAGCACATCCTAGATCTGAATGAATGAAATATTCTTATTAAATACTTTTTTCTTTACATAGTTGAATGTGCTGACCACAAAATCACACACAAATTATCAATGGAAATCAAATGTATCAACCCATGGAGGTCTGGATTTGGAGTCACACTCAAAATTAAAGTGGAAAACCACACTACAGGCTAATCCAACTTTGATGTAATGTCCTTAAAACAAGTCAAAATGAGGCTCAGTAGTGTGTGTGGCCTCCACGTGCCTGTATGACCTCCTTACAACGCCTGGGCATGCTCCTGATGAGGTGGCGGATGGTCTCCTGAGGCATCTCCTCCCAGACCTGGACTAAAGCATCCGCCAACTCCTGGACAGTCTGTGGTGCTCCATTGGTGGATGGAGCGAGACATGATGTCCCAGATGTGCTCAATTGGATTCAGGTCTGGGGAACGGGCGGGCCAGTCCATAGCATCAATGCCTTTCTCTTGCAGGAACTGCTGACACACTCCAGCCACATGAGGTCTAGCATTGTCTTGCATTAGGAGGAACCCAGGGCCAACCGCACCAGCATATGGTCTCACAAGGGGTCTGAGGATCTCATCACGGTACCTAATGGCAGTCAGGCTACCTCTGGCGAGCACATGGAAGGCTGTGCGGCCCCCCAAAGAAATGCCACCCCACACCATGACTGACCCACCGCCAAACCGGTAAAGCTGGAGGATGTTGCAGGCAGCAGAACGTTCTCCACGGCGTCTCCAGACTCTGTCACGTCTGTCACATGTTCTCAGTGTGAACCTGCTTTCATCTGTGAAGAGCACACGGGGCCAGTGGCGAATTTGCCAATCTTGGTGTTCTCTGGCAAATGCCAAACATCCTGCACGATGTTGGGCTGTAAGCACAACCCCCACCTGTGGACGTCGGGCCCTCATACCACCCTCATGGAGTCTGTTTCTGACCGTTTGAGCAGACACATGCACATTTGTGGCCTGCTGGAGGTCATTTTGCATGGCTCTGGCAGTGCTCCTCCTGCTCCTCCTTGCACAAAGGTGGAGGTAGCGGTCCTGCTGCTGGGATGTTGCCCTCCTACTGCCTCCTCCACGTTTCCTGATGTACTGGCCTGTCTCCTGGTAGCGCCTTTATGCTCTGGACACTACGCTGACAGACACAGCAAACCTTCTTGCCACAGCTCGCATTGATGTGCCATCCTGGATGAGCTGCACTACCTGAGCCACTTGTGTGGGTTGTAGTCTCCGTCTCATGCTACCACTAGAGTGAAAGCACCGCCAGCATTCAAAAGTGACCAAAACATCAGCCAGGAAGCATAGGAACTGAGAAGTGGTCTGTGGTCAGCACCTGCAGAACCACTCCTTTATTGGGGGTGTCTTGCTAATTGCCTATAATTTCCACCTGTTGTCTATTCCATTTGCACAACAACATGTGAAATGTATTGTCAATCAGTGTTGCTTCCTAAGTGGACAGTTTGATTTCACTGAAGTGTGATTGACTTGGAGTTACATTGTGTTGTTTAAGTGTTCCCTTTATTTTTTTGAGCAGTGTATATTAGTACCACTCAAAAGTTTGGACACCTCATTCCACCTCGTTCCAGGGTTCTTCTTTATTTTTACTATCTTCTACATTGTAGAGTAATATTGAAAACATCAAAATGATATAATAGCACTTATGGAATCATGTAGTAACCAAAAAAGTGTTAAACAAATCAAAATGTATTTTATATTTGAAATTCTTCAAAGTAGCCACCCTTTGCCTTGATGACAGCTTTGCACACTCTTGGCATTTTCTTAACCAGCATCATGAGGTAGTCACCTGGAATGCATTTCAATTAACAGGTGTGCCTTATTTAAAAAGTTAATTTGTGGAATTTCTTTCCATCTTAGTGCGTTTATGCTACTCAGTTGTGTTGTGACAAGGTATGGGTGGTATACAGAAGATAGCCCTATTTGGTAAAAGACCAAGTTCATATTATGGCAAGAACAGCTCAAATAAGCAAAGAGAAAGGACAGTCCATCATTACTTTAAAACATGGTCAGTCAATATGGAAAATGTGAGGAACTTTGTAAGTTTCTTGAAGTCGCAAAAACCATCATGCACTATGATGAAACTGACCGGCACAGGAAAGGAAGACCCAGAGTTCCCTCTGCTGCAGAGGATAAGTTCATTAGAGTTTCCACCCTCCGAAATTGCAGCCCAAATAAACACTTCAGAGTTCAAGTAACAAACACATCTCGACATCAACTGTTCGAGGAGACGGCATGAATCAGGCCTTCATGGTCGAATTGTGGAAAAGAAACCACTACTAAAGGACACCAATAAGAAGAGACTTGCTTGGGCCAAGAAACACGAGCCATGGACATTAGACCGGTGGAAATCTGTTCAAATTTGAGATTTTTGGTTCCAACCGCTGTGTCTTTGTGAGACGCAGAGTAGGGAGTAGTACACAGCGTTGTACAAGATCTTCAGTTTCTTGGCAATTTCTCGCATGAAATAGCCTTCATTTCTCTGAACAAGAATAGACTGACGAGTTTCAGAAGAAAGTTATTTGTTTCTGGCCATTTTGAGCCTGTAATCGAACCCACAAGTGCTGGTGCTCCAGATACATAACTATTCTAAAAAAGGCCAGTTTTATTGCTTATTTAATCAGAACAACAGTTTTCAGCTGTGTTAACATAATTGCAAAAGGGTTTTCTTATGATCAATTAGCCTTTTAAAATGATAAACTTGGATTAGCTAACAGAGCGTGCCATTGGAACACAGGAGTGATGGTTGCTGATGATGGGCCTCTGTACGCCTATGTAGATATTCCATAAAAAATCAGCCGTTTCCAGCTACAATAGTCATTTACAACATTAACGATGTCTACACTATTTCTGATCAATTTGATATTTTAATGGACAAAAAATGTGCATTTCTTTCAAAAACAAGTACATTTCTTTAGTGACCCAAAACTTTTGAACGGTAGTGTATATTGGAAAGATTTTGTCTCTCATTGAAGTGGATGTTCTGGCTAGTAGCCCTTGGAGTGTTGGGTAAGTGTTTTCACGATATTTGAATTTCTCTGTGTTCCGCTGCAGAGAAGTCTCAGCTGTGTATGTGTGCTCAAGGCAGCGGTTAGTTTGCTGAGTATTTGACTTTGCCTGATCAGCAGACCCAGAAAGGGAGGTTCTTTAAAATAACATGTCATTCACATAGGCACAGAGTAATAACCAGTATGAGACACATGGACTCATCGTTACAAAGCAGAGGATAATGAGGAGTTCATATTTTGATTTGTTTTACAAATCTATTAGCCTACTTGTTGAATAAAGACCTCTGCTAAGTTCTATATGGCATCCTATTCCATATTTTGTGCAATACTTTTGAACTAGTCCCATAGTGCACTACTTTTGACCAGAGCCTTATGTAGGGAATAGGGTGGCATTTGGGAAGCACAATCCTTCTGCATCCTCTGAGTTGTCAGGTTGAGTCATTGTGGTTTAAGGGAATGGTGTGTGCGTTCTATCATCCTCTACAGAATAGGAGAGTGCTGCTGCAGGTAACACTGCCTGGTGCTCTCTGGGTGACCTTGTCTGGACTAGAGGGCACTTTGCCTTTTAGGTGAGAACCACTTTTAGATAGATGTTAGCCTATGGTCATGCATGAGCTAATTGCCATACTACCTTATTTTCTTACTACTTTGCTGCCTTACTACCTGCATTACTACCTTACTGCCTACCTTACTACCTTACTGCCATACCATTGAGTTAGGCTTCTACACTGAGTGTACTGAACATTATGAACACCTGGTCTTTGCATGACAGACTCACCAGTTGAATCCAGGTGAGCGCTATGATCCCTTATTGATGTCACTTGTTAAATCTCTTCATCTACACTGATTAACGTGGGAGGAAACAGGTGAAATAATTTTTAAGCCTTGAGACCTGGTTTGTGTGTGCGCCATTCAGAGGGTGAATGGGCAAGACAAAACATTTAAGTGCCTTTGAACGGGGTATGGCAGTAGGTACCAGGCGCACTGGTTTGAGTGTGTCAAGAACTACAACGCTGCAGGGTTTTCCACGCTCAACAGTTTCCTATGTATATCAAGAATGGTCCACCACCCAAAGGACATCCAGCCAACTTGACACAACTGTGGGAAGCATTAGAGTCGACATGGGCCAGCATCCCTGTGGAACGCTTTCGATACCTTGTTGAGTCGATGCCTTGACAAATTGAGGCTTTTCTGAGGGCAACAGGGTGTGCAACTCAATATTAGAAGGAAGTTGTATTGCCACTAATTAGGCTCAAATCTGAACATTTCTAACCTTGAACCCTGAAGTAATTGATCTGGTTTTGAAAATAACTCCTTTCACTTCTCTGATCGACTCTTGACCGCTACATTGTTGAGTCAGACGGTATGGAGAGGCGTGCTCTAAATGCTCTCTGAAAGCAGACATTTGGACCTTAAGAAGGTATTGGTTGTTAAAATTAAAATCATGGAGCAGCAGACCTACAGTGCCTTCGGGAGAGTATTCAGACATCTTGACTTTTTCAAAATGTGTTACTTTACAGCCTTATTCTAAAATGTATTAAAGTTTTCCCCTCTCTAAAACAGGTGTTTAGACATTTTTGCCAATTTATTACAAATAAAAAAACGGATCTATAATACATTTACATAAGTATTCAGACCCTTTACGCAGTACTTTGTTGAAGCACCTTTGGCAGCAATTACAGCCTCGTCTTCTTAGGTATGACGCTACAAGCTTGGCACACTTATTTGAAGGGGTTGGTCCCATTCTTTTCTGCAGATCCTCAAGCGCTGTCAGGTTGGATTGGGGATGTTGCTGCACAGCTATTTTCAGGTCTTTCCAGAGATGTTAGATCGGGTTCAAATCTGGGCTCTGGCTGGGACACTCAAGGACATTCAGAGACTTGTCCCGAAGCCACTCCTGTGTTGTCTTGGCTGTGTGCTTAGGGTCATTGTCCTGTTGGAAGGTGAACCTTCGCCCCAGTCTGAGGTCCTGAGCGCGCTGGAGAAAGTTTTCATCAAGGATCTCTCTATACTTTGCTCCGTTCATCTTTCCCTCGATCCTGACTAGACTAGTCTCCCAGTTCCTCCTGCTGAAAAACATCCGCACAGCATGACACCCCCATGCTTCACCGTAGAGATGTTGCCTGGTTTCCTCCAGACGTGACGCTTGGCATTCAGGCCAAAGAGCTCAATCTTGGTTTCATCAGACCAGAGAATCTTGTTTCTCATGGTCTGAGAGTCTTTTGCCTTTTGGCAAACTCCAAGTGGGCTGTCATGTGCCTTTTACTGAGGCGTGGCTTCCGCCTGGCCACTCTACCATAAAGGCCTGATTGGTGGAGTGATGCAGAGATGGGTGTCCTTCTGGAAGTTTCTCCACAGAGGAACTCTAGAGCTCTGTCAGAGTGACCATCTGGTTCTTGGTCATCTCCCTGACCAAGGCCCTTCTCCCCCCGATTGCTCAGTTAGGCCAGGCGACCAGCTTTAGGAAGAGTCTCTGTAGTTCCAAACTAATTCCATTTAAGAATGATGGAGTCCACTGTGTTCTTGAAGACCTTCAATGCTGCAGACATTTTTTTTGTACCCTTTCCCCAGATCTGTGCCTCGACACAATCCTATCTCTGGACTCTACAGATAATTCCTTCAATCCTCATGGCTTGGTTTCTGCTCTGACATGCACTGTCAACTGTAGGACCTTTATATAGACGGGTGTGTGCTTTTCCAAATCATGTTCAATCCATTGAACCTACCACAGGTGGACTCCAATCAAGTTACAGAAACAGCATAAGGATGATCAATGGAAACAGGATGCACCTGAGCTCAATTATGAGTCTCATAGCAAAGGGTCTGAATACTTGTGGTAAATATTGAATTTCTGTTAAAATGACATACATTTGCAAAAAAATCTTAACTATTTTCACTTTGTCATTATGTGGTATTGTGTGTAGATTCTTGATAATTGTATTTAATCCATTTTAGAATAAGGCTGTAAAGGAACAGTGTGGAAAAAGTCAAGGGGCCTTAATACTTTCCGAAGGCACTGTATAGTGAGCATTATGTTTGGAACATCAAATTACAATCAAATCGCAGTATTGAAATGCATATTGAATCGCTAGAATTACAATACATATCGAATCGGCATAAGCATCGTGATAATTCCATATCGTGAGGTCTCTGGCAATTCCCAGCCCTATGAACTCCCATCAGAATGTTTGGCTATATCTCTGATAGTTATAGATGAATAGTGTTGGTATCCCACTTCTGACACCAATGTAATGAAACAGCAGGGAGCAGGTCTCGAACCCTCGACCTTCGAGCCCGAGGTCCGGCGCGCTATCGACTGTGCCGCAAAAGCATGCTCGTGCGGCAGAGTCGATTTCCGCGCTTATAAACCCAGGGTCGTTACAGTATGCTTTGTTTTCCTGTGGTTGTGCCTCAGGTAGCCTACATCTTGCTGTCTCAAAGGTGAACTGCACTCACTGATTCTGCATGTGTTTCATCCGGTGCTCATTAAGAAATGCAGCGGCCATTACTAAATTCCAAACGAGAGTTGTCTTTGGGGTTGTGGTTTAGTGTGTCTTTGCCATTCAATAACAACAAACAAACAAACAAGGGCAGTAGTGAGTAACTTAGTGACAGCGAGGTAAACTAAGCTAGCTTTGCTATGGAGAGACGTTTTGAAGTTGAGGACTTCTCCCCTCCCTGACTGACTCACCATCTCCAGATGATCTGCTAATTCAGTTCTATGTGTATGCTAAAGGCTGCGCTGACCTTGTTGAACGAACCTGACAGCAGCTGGGTAGCTAGCATATCTTGGGGATAGGCTAGCCAGCGGTAGCTATCTGGCTAGCTGATATTTCTCTGTCAAATCACAGTTATGCCAAGATAGCAAGAAGTATCAGAGTCTGGAGTGTGTTTCATGTCGTTCTACAACACCTTGCTATGTATGCAGCAACTTGAAGTTTCATCACTCATGTAAAGACCGGTTACCATGGAAACGATGTCAACAACTGCGAGTTGAATCCGTGTGTTCAGTCAGCTCAGCTGTCAACATAATATTATATAACAGGCTAGTTTTCTCTTGTCTCATCTCTCCTTTTGTCTGCTGTTAGGTCTTACCCGGGGGACAAATCCTGACACTAATATCCCTACAGGTGTAGCAGGGTTTCCGTTAGGAAAATGTGGCACTGGACATTTGACCGGTAGCGTTTTAATTTACTGGAAATTTGACAAGTTTACCGGACCCACATGCATTAGGTGCGTAACCTGATTAGGGCGTCCACCCACGGTGCTTAAAATGACAAATCTCATGCTAATTCATATTAACAGAACATGCAAGTCGAGGATGCAACGATGTGCGGTCTGTCTTCGCAATTTCTGATGCGCAATTTAGAAGATTTTAGAATAGCTGTCCAATATGCAAAAACATGCTAATATGACTAGGATTGTGCCTTTTGGCTACTGGGCAATGAAAGAAAGTTAGATATAAATTAATTTCCTCTGGATATGGTCTGATTTAGGCTAAGCTTCTTTGGAGCAAGGTAAGACATGCCTCATAATATGAAGTAATACGTTCAGGTTTCAAACAATTATAAGTGTATGTTTTCAAAATGCATACTGCCTCCAGCTCATTGCAAATTGGTGTGTGACGCGCTGATGAAGCCTGCCTCCCGTTGCCTATGAATTTGCTGTTTTTAGATGCTGTAGCAGCAGCTCTCGCACTGTCTGACAGATTTTCACCTCAAAGGCTCTGTATCTGTATACTGTACTCGTGTGACAAATAAGATGCGTAACAAATACTGTACACGCGCCAATTTAATTAACCTATAGACCGATAAGCATGACCAGTCAAATGTATTTCCATCAATGAATAGGCTGAGAAGCATTATTTTGCAATGGAACTTTTCTTGGCCAGCGCCGATTTTATTCATCTGCTTTTTAATGTTTTTAGGTCAAAAACAGGCTTAGCGGCTAACGGAAACCCTGCGGTGTAGGCTAGATGTGGACTTTGCACAAACATGGCCAGTTTGTGTGTATATACATTTGTCAACAAAAAAAATCGATGGGTGTGTTTGCGATTCAAAGAACTGCAAAACATTTTCTGCTGTAAATAGGCTATCATATATTGATTTGCTTATAAAGACAGTATGCCTACACTTTACCTAGCAAATGAAAATAAGCTGTGTGTAGAGTACAACCACAGATAGAACAAGGAGCATAAACATATTTGATACAACTTCAGCTGTCCCAGAACTAGCATGGCTTTCAGTTCTATTTCTATGGCCTAATTTAAGGATTTGGCTGTCTTACCACACTGACATGCCCACTCTCTGGGTGAGGTTCTGTCTTCAGTGGGTGAGGAAGTCCCTTCCTATGCGTGTGATACAGCCTGGATTCGAACCAGGGACTGTAGTTGACGCCTCCTGCACTAAGGTGCAGTGCCTTATACCTCTCTGTGTGTGTGTTAACTATTTAACTGTAATAGAATGTATATACCGTTTTTCAACAGGACTATGACCCAAAACATGCCTCTAGGCTGTGTAAAGGCTATTTGACCAAGAAGGAGAGTGATGTAGTGCTGCATCAGATGACCTGGCCTCCACAATCACCCGGTGGAAATTTGTCCTCCAGAAAAACACATGTCAAAAATGTTATAAATTGATTTGCATTTTAATGAGGGAAATAAGTATTTGACCCCCTCTCAATCAGAAAGATTTCTGGCTCCCAGGTGTCTTTTATACAGGTAACGAGCTGAGATTAGGAGCACACTCTTAAAGGGAGTGCTCCTAATCTCAGTTTGTTACCTGTATAAAATACACCTGTCCACAGAAGCAATCAATCAATCAGATTCCAAACTCTCCACCATGGCCAAGACCAAAGATCTTTCCAAGGATGTCAGGGACAAGGCTGGAATGGGCTATAAGACCATCACCAAGCAGCTTGGTGAGGTGACAACAGTTTAGGAAGAGTCTCTGTAGTTCCAAACTAATTCCATTTAAGAATGATGGAGTCTACTGTGTTCTTGAAGACCTTCAATGCTGCAGACATTTTTTTTGTACCCTTTCCCCAGATCTGTGCCTCGACAATGACAGAACAGTGGGTTAACTGCCTGTTCAGAACAACAGATGTGTACTTTGTCAGCTCAGGGGTTTGAACTTGCAACCTTCCGGTTACTAGTACAACGCTCTTAACCACTAGGCTACCCTGCCGCCCCAGAAAATCTATGGAGGGAGCTCTAGGTTCAAGTTGCCAAACGTCAGCCTCGAAACCTTAATGACTTGGAGAAAATCGTCAAAGAGGAGTGGGACAAAATCCCTCATGAGATGTGTGCAAACCTGGTGGCCAACTATAAGAAACGTCTGACCTCTGTGATTGCCAACAAGGGTTTTGACACCAAGTACTAAGTCATGTTTTGCAGAGGGGTCAAATACTTATTTCCCTCATTAAAATGCAAATCAATTTATAACATTTTTGACATGCGTTTTTCTGTATTTTTCTGTTGTTATTCTGTCTCACTGTTCAAATAAACCTACCATTAAAATTATAGACTGATCATTTCTTTGTCAGTGGTACAAAATCAGCAGGGGATCAAATACTTTTTTCACACTTTTTTCCCTACCTGATTTACTTCTTATCAGTGCCTTGGACTGTTTCTATTTAGGTGCACAATACTTTTGAGCTAGTATTCTATAAGATAAACAGGAGCTCAAGCAGTAGAACATTTGAGGTGCTAGTACTCGGCTCTGGTGAGCTACTGCCTAAGTCAAGCACTACTTCTCATCCCTTGAGCCAATAGCCTACAGTTGTGTCTATACCGAGCTCACTGGCGCAGGAAACTCTGAGGGCCCAGAATATTTTATACAATGTTGCAAGTTTGCAAGCTTCAAGCCAGACCCAAGTCAATAGTTGATACAATGATTCAAGTTCGTTGCAGACAGGCCATGTGTAGCTTATGTGATTCATAGGATATTTATTTTTATCAGGATATTTCCTGGCTGCAATGTTTTTATTTGTTGGCTTTATGTAGGCTATTTTTTACATAATTGGCAATAGAAGTTGATTTTTAGGTTTGTATAATTTTCATTTAGATTTGGATAGAATTTTGATTAACCATATGACAATGATTTTGAGATATGAAGACAAAAATTAAATGAAATTGTTTCATGAAAATGTACATATGAGAACCATAACTGGCATGCAGATCGGTAGAAATGGTAAGATAAATTGGCATTCCACATATGAAAGGTTGTCGACTCCTCGTATAGCCTATTACCGGCAACTTCAGAAGAGTAATGGCAGAAAGCCAGCTGGAGTGGTAGGACATTAGTTCAGTCCATTTAAGTTTTTTTTTCCTGCTGCTTATCTAGATCTCTGGCACCCTCTTGATGTATTCGTCTTATTTCATCACACCGTAAGCTTAAAGCATCAGACGAGCCTAATGCATATAGTTGATTTGATTTAAACATTTAGGGTGTTTCTATATATGGAGAAAAAAACATGTTTAAAAATGTTGACCAATCGATTGGTCGAAAGAACAGATGACCTTTGGTCGGCCAAGATTTTTTGTTAGTCGGGGATAGCCCTAGTTACAGTTCATGTTAGGAAATCAGTCAATTAAATAAATTCATTAGACCCTAATCTATGGATTTCACATGACTGGGTAGGGCGCAGCCATGGGTGGGCTTTGGAGGGCATAGGCCCACCCACTTGGGAGCCGGGCCCAGCCAATCAGAATGTGTTTGTCAGCTATACTTTTTATTTGAACTGGCTAACTAGCATCAACAAACAAAAACATTGTGTAGAAATTTGCTTTTAGTTGCCTGGCTTGCTAGGTTGACATTAAAAATGAATTCAGTAAAACGGATGGATTTAAAATAGAGAAAGTAGGCTAGTTGGGGCACTGGGCTGCTTCATAACTACAACAAAGTTTGATGTTGCTATGACAATAGTCTACAGACATGTCGATAGACAGACTGTAAACCAGCCTTTAGTCGTCTTCCCTTCGTATGGTATCCCATATAAAACAGTTCCCAGACATTGTAATTCTTCAAAACATGTCTTGTATAATTTGAATGCAAGGTCTCTCCCAGTTTAAACATTTGTAGCAAACTGTCTTTTAGTCAAGGGACTCCATGACAAACCATCTATCCTGTCCTCCATCTGTAGAAAAACAAGGTAGAGTTGCGACACACAAGACCCAGAATTGCCTTATGTGTATCCCACAAAAAAGTTTCACTGTTAAAAGTGAATTTAAGCAAAATTCCCCAAATTCCCGGGCTTAACTTCCCATGGAAAAATTCTGGAAGTTTACCAGAAAGTTTCCGACCCTTTGCAACCATATTGATGACACAGGCCGTTTTTATAACCAGAGAAGTTAGTTCTAGGAAGCAGTTCCTCTTTAAGACATGATGGCATGATAATGACTGTCTCTGAAATGGGCATGAAGTAGTGGGCAAGCATTGGGGGCATCAAACGCATCATTCCCAATTCACTAGGCTATTTGTGGTGAAACACTTGTTCATTTATAAAAACACGAGACACCATGCTGCCTAAAAAGTGCAAAGCTATAGGCCTGTGTAGTTATAATTATCCCCCCCCCTCCCCTCATGCCTGTTCATTGATAACCCATTCATCACATGAAAGTCATCTCTAGCGGTACACTGCGTAAGCAGGGTTCCAAGAAATATCCATATGAGCATAAAGCATCACATCTTCATGTTCTGCTAACAGCTTCAATGCGTCCCACAGTTGTTACGTATCAACAGCAGCTCTGCCTAGACTTGTCTTGGGGTTTCTGTGTGCCATTCTATTCCAATTTCTCCGTTTTGTGTTTTAGGTTTCCGTTTTCCTCTTTTTTTTTTTAAACGAGGTTCTCTCAGAACCACTTTTTTTTGTTTTTTTGTTTTGTTGTTTTTGTAAGTCCACAACAATGGAGTCCACTTTTTGAGGTATGGGAAAATGTGAGATATTTAGATTTTTTTGGTTGTAGTTACCCTTTAATTCCAGTGCGCACCTAGCAAGAGGCTGTTGTTTAGCAGTGTTTTCGTAGCCACATGTGATGGTTTGCAAAACGAATACCCACTGGATTGATGCAAATAATTAAAGGTAGTGAGGGACAGCCAAGGTGATGTAAGGAGAGTTAGTCAACTGACCTCTAAGCTCCAACTAGACCTGGAACTGTGAAAGTGTCATAGATGGGTTGCTATAGTGTTATACAGTGCCTTCAGAAAGTATTTATACCCATTGACTTATTCCACATTTTGTTGTTAAAAGCCTGAATTCAAATTGGATTTAGTTGTTTCCCCCCCCTCACCCATCTACAAACAATACCCCATAATGACAAAGTAAAAACATGTTTTAGAAATGTTTGCCATTTTTGGGAAAATGAAATACAGAAAAATCTATTTTACATAAGTATTCACACCCCTGAGTCAACACGTTAGAATCACCTTTGTAGTGATTACATCTGTGAGTTTTTCTGGGTAAGTCTCTAAGAGCTTTGCACACCTGGATTGTACAAAAAATGATTCAAGCTCTGTCAAGTTGGTTGGTGGTCATTGCTGGACAGCCATTTTCAAGTATTGCCATAGATTTTTTTCACTCTGTCTTTTTAGGTTAGTGTAGTGGAGTGACTAAAACTTTGTGGCTCCATACTCCGTTTTCTCCTATCACAGCCATTAAACTCTTTAACTGTTTTAAAGTCACCATTGTCCTCGTGGTGAAATCCCTGAGCGATTTCCTTCCTCTCTGGCAACTGAGTTAGTAAGGACCCCTGTATCTTTGTAGTGACTGGGTGTATTGATACACCAAAGTGTAATTAATAACTTCACTATGCTCAAACAGATATTCAATGTCTGCTTTATTTATTTTTAACCCATCTACCAATAGGTGCCCTTTTTTGCGATTTGAAAACCTCCCTGGTCTTTGTGGTGGAATCTGTTTAAAATGCACTTCTTGACTGAGGGAATTTACAGATTATTCTATGTGTAGAGTAAAGAGATGGGGTATTCATTCAAAAATCATGTTAAACACTATTATTGTACACAGAGTGAGTCCATACAACCTATTATGTGACTCGTTAAAGATATATTTCAGGATTTTGGCATGAGGTCCTTTGTCTACTTCTCCAGAGTCAGATGAACTCGTTTATGCCTTTTTTTTTGTCTCTGTGCCCAGTATGAAGGAAGTTTGAGGTATTTTCGTGTGCCAATGCTAACTAGCGTTACCCATAGACTTCCAGTCATTGCGCTATCTGCTAGCATTTAGGCTTGCCATAACAAAAGGGTTGAATACTTGAATACTCAAGACATTTCAGCTTTTCATTTTTTATTAATTTGTAACAATTTCTAAAAACATAATTCCACTTTGGTGTGTGTGTGTGGTGTGTGTGTGTAGTCCTGTGACACAAAATCTAAATTGTAATGTATTTTAAATTCAGGCTTTAACACAACAAAATGTGGAAAAAGTCAAGGAGTGTGAATTCTTTCTGAAGGCACTGTAGATGTCTGCTGAATATCTGTGTGTTTGTGTGCTAACTGCGTTATGAAGGCGAGAGCACAGGAATATCACCGTTAGTAGCAGAGGGCCCCTCAAACGGATGAACTGCAGCAGGAGTACATCTGATCTCCATTTGATTTGGCCTTGGAACCGCTCCAGGAGGGAGAGGGGGAGAGTGTTGGTTTCAGCTAGGTACCCAGTGTCGTCTATGAAGGCCAAAGCTCATTAGCACGCTGTGCAAACCCATTCATCTGCATGCATTCCCTGTCCTTGGCCAACCTTGCAACACCACAATGCAGCACAGCAACTTTCCCCTGCAGCAACATAGCTTAGTCTACTACTAACACACACACACACACCACACCACACCACACACACACACACACATTAAGGCATGCACGACATGGGGCAAATAATGTAATTGTGAGTTGTTTTTAACCAAATATTGTGATTTTACTTGTGATTTTTAGCTCAAACCACTCAGATGAACTGTTGGAATCATATAAATAAAATTAGTATTCCGTTTCTGTAGTTGGGGTTTGGCATGACAACGAATGAAAAAGCCAGGTACACTAAAACCACAGAACAATGAGCCAGATGATTCACCAGATGTATGCGTCTGTTTGCCGTTTCCACTCACTACCAAATATGGTAGGAAGAGGTTGCCCAGTGTCCGGCAGTGGGAGAAGATGGATGTTTATCAACCTAATGGTGGTGTAGATTAATCTCACATTCCAGTGTTCAAACTTGTAAACAAGGCTGCATGGGATTTCTGTTGATGTGACTCCATGCAGCCAAT
This sequence comes from Oncorhynchus clarkii lewisi, assembly GCF_045791955.1. Classification (NCBI taxonomy): domain Eukaryota; kingdom Metazoa; phylum Chordata; class Actinopteri; order Salmoniformes; family Salmonidae; genus Oncorhynchus; species Oncorhynchus clarkii. The sequence continues at coordinate 13,413,603 of NC_092162.1, forward strand.
TGCAATGTCTGCTTTAGGTATAATGCCATTGCCGGGAGCCATTTGTGGATTTGACCGCTCTAACGCAGTTCCTTCTCCAACACCACCAAAACAACCACTAAGCGGATGTCGGCTGAATAGGATCTGATTGAACGGAGCCCTTGATCACAACAGTTTTCTCTTCCCAAAACTAGAATCTGTATGAACAGAATGGATGAAGTTTTATAGACTTTAACCTTTACCAAAGTTTAAAAAAAACTTGCACTGTTTAGAGAGAGTGCAAGGACTAATTGAGTTATTACACCGGCACACTTTAGAGTAGGCGTTCCCTAACGGAAATATGCAAATACATGCTAAAACAATAGGATCTCGCTAGCTTGTGCTTGGCTCTGCCAACCTCCTCTCTTGTTCTGGCCACTATGATTAATTTGCTCCCATTGGAAAAAACAGGATGTGGTCTATCTTGGGTTGGTAGAAGCTGTGATAGGGTAGGAAGCAAAGTGTTGGTCAGTTTCCCAAGGGACCCTTATTACATTTGAATGTTACATTCATGGCTCAAAATGGATATTGCCCATGTCAATATTGCAATTTCGTCAAAACAATTGATTAATTGTGCAGCCCTAACACTCTCTCTCTCTCCTATGCCTCTTCTCCCTTTCGCACTGTCATTCACCCTGCCCACTGTCAATACTCTTGATGAGATGGGCTGATGGCTTTGAACCAGTGCTAGCTACACTGATTGCTGATTAGACCCTCCATAATCCCTAGAATCTCCTCTCTCTCTCTCTATTCGAACAAAGCCCACTGTCATTGCTATAGACACCAAGGCAAACAACACCCAGTCCCGAAAGTTAGAGTTTCTCACTACTGCGGTATTTCAACCCATGACCTGCAATCAGGCCGGCTGCACATAGGCCTATGAATGTTCTGGATATCCCAAGCTTGAGAATATGCTGTTTTGTTCTTTTTTTTGGTGTTAAACTTAAATAAATTTCAACACTTGACTGGCTCCTGAAGCTTTCCTTCAGGCTTCTTCTGTTCCAATTTGTGGTTTTATTTTCATAACACCTGAGGGGCCTGACGGGCCTAATCTCCATTCTCTACTGAATAAATACTTTGTGCTTCAAACCCCTTGGGAATGATTTACCCTCGTCATATTGTGTCTGTAGGTAGACCCATGGCTACGTTATCATCTCGTGGTTTTATGGGGGAGGACTGCATGTCCCTGTTACATGTAAAAGGACCCATTAGCACCAACATAAGTTCATAGAATGTCAAATGAAAGCTGAGGATATATATATATATATATATATATATATATTTTTTTTTATATATTTTTAAAAAATGTATTACATTTTTTCCCTCACAATTTTCCATCCTAAAATGTGGAATAAGCAAAGGTGTTGATTTCTGGTCAAACATCTACCAGAAATAGTTTTCAAAGGTATTAGAAATGCACCAAAACACAATGTTGAAATAAAGGCCACAGACAACTAATATCAACACTTATATTTAGTTGTGGAGGACATTTTCTGCTTTCTGTAAGTTTAAGAAACATTGCCTTGTGCTGTGAAATTCTGTTACCAAAAACTATTGGCAAATTTCTCCCCCTCATGAGGAGGGAGGATGATCAAAGTTCACAGAAGTAACAAGGTAGACCTATCAATTAGTTAGTACTTTTAATTATATATTTTGTTTATTAATTATTAAGTGATTAAAACTAGAAATTCCATTACCAAATTGGTAACAGAATTTCCCAAAAATTGGTAACGGAATTTCTGAAATTGAATGGGCTACAATGAGAAATCATAGTTGTCACAAACCACAGTTGGGTTCACAAGTTAGGACAAGCACAGTACAGCACAGTAGATTACAGTAATTAAAAGTATAGTACAGTACAGCAGAGTAGAGTAGAGTATAGTAAAGTACTGTACAGTACACAGTAGAGCACGCTAGAGTTGAGTACACTAATGTACTGAACTATACTTTAATGTACTGAGTTCTTATGTGCTGTACTTTGATGTCTGTGTTTCATGAGTTTGGATGTCTATGATTGGTTCAGACGTCTATGATTGGTCCAGTCCGGACCAACTGAATTTGGTCTTGTTTGGGGGCAGAACTCATTAAAATAATAGCCAGTGTGTAGAACAATACCCAAATATGAAAAGGAGGATATTGCATATTTCTACCTTTTTGTTTACCTATTTAGGATACATCACCATGAAGAGAATGACATTCATATCCATAATTATGCATTTTTCTGTCTTACAGATCAGGGACCGATGATGAAATTATGTTTACCGCAATTCCGTGACGGGGTGTAAATCCACTTCACTTACTGTAGTTCAATAACCAAAATAGATTTTTATTTATTTTGGTGTCAAGTCAAGGTGTCATGTCATAGCTGACACCCCATTCTTTCTGCAGACATCTTTAAATATTCAGTCGGAGCAGATACAGTATTTAAGAGGTTTTTAGAAAACGTGAACACACAAAAAACTGAGGGAGATTTTATCGAAATTCTGTTACCAAACTTTAAATCTGCAAAGTTCATCCAGTAAATGTGTTTTTGTAACATTTTGTTACAAATAGTCCTTGTACATAAGAGTACATGGTTAGTTAAACTTTGAAATCAATGTTTATTTTTGTTTGGCATACATTTTTAAGTGAATAATCTGTGTCGCTGTTACCGTGGAATTGCCCTTTGGTATTACCTCTGTGAATGCATGCCAGCCCCTATCCCACTCCTTATCATTCATGCCCACAGGGCATCATCCACATGACGGTACGGTTGTTTGCATGGAAGCTTTTGTGTAATATCAGTCTCCCATAGACATGGATGTGTCCCAAATGGCACACTATTTGTATTTATTATGCATCCCCATTAGCTGTTGCCAAGGCAGCAGCTACTCTTCCTAGGGTCTATTAAAGTTAAGGCAGTTACATATATCTTTTTAAATACATTCCTAACAGTTTTCACAACACACTAAGTGTGTGCCCTCAGGCTCCTATGTAGTGCACTACTTTTGACCAAGGTGCCATTTGGGATGTAGCCATAGACTTTATTATTCTCCTCCAAGTTTTATCTGTTTGTCTCTCTGTCTTCTCTGTTGCTGCTATGCTATGTTGTCGTCTTAGGTCTCTCTTTATGTAGTGTTATGGTGTCTTTCTTGTCGTGATGTGTGTTTTGTCCAATATTTTTTTATTTTTAAACCCAGCCCCCGTCCTCTCAAGGACTAGCATCCCACCTCGACAACAGCCAGTTAAATTGCAGGGCGCCAAATTCAAAACAACAGCAATCCCATAATTTAAATTCCTCAAACATACAAGTATTATCCACCATTTTAAAGATAACCTTATTGTAAATCCAACCACAGTGTCCGATTTCAAAAAGGCTTCACCATGCGATTATGTTAGGTCAGCACCTAGTCATAGAAAACCATACAGCCATTTTTCCAGCCAAAGAGAGGAGTCACAAAAAGAGGAAATAGAGATAAATTAGTCACTAACCTTTGATGATCTTCATCAGATGGGACTTCATGTTACACAATACATGTATGTTTTGTTCGATAAAGTTCATTTTTATATCCAAAAATCTCAGTTTTTACATTGGCGCGTTTTGGTCAGAAATGCATTGTCTCAAACAAACCTCCGGTGAAAGTGCAGAGAGCCACATCAAATTACAGAAATACTCATCATAAACATTGATAAACGATACAAGTGTTAAACATACGAATAAAGAAACTTCTCCTTAACCTCTCTAGGGTACGTGGGTTAGGGTTAGGATGATCTTCAT